>NC_068995.1:713846-731384 GCF_001194135.2 Octopus bimaculoides | reverse complement strand
TATATATATATATATATATATATATATATATATGCGCATCGAAAATTTTAATTTTGGACATGCATTTACGAAAGGTTTCGTATCCAGAAAAGAGTTTGATTCTTTTGCGATATATGTTTTATTGACTATATATATATATATATATATATACATATATATACATACACATATTTAAATTGCATTTTGGAAGGATTATACTATCAGTAAAAAACACACGCACTGGTTATGGTTTGCTTCAGTTTTATTACCAATCAATTAGATGATTAATCAATGAGTCAATTGGTTGATTGATGAATGTCTGAAAGTTCTTTCGTCACAGTCTGTGACATTGTCAATGACAATATACCATTCACGAATATCTTTCTTCTTAGAACTTATTGCAGGTTTTCTGTTCATTTCTGTACCCCATCTCTCAAATACATACGTATGTGTGTGTGTATATATATATATGGTATATGTGTTTGTATGTACGTATATATATGTTTATAATGCTTGTTGTGAGTGAATGTGCTGTGTATGAGTGAGAGAGTGTGTGTCTGCTGTATATATATATATATATATATATATATATTTGCATATGTCTGTATGCATCTGAATGTACAAAGAATTGTGAGAATGAATCCCAAGCAAATCACAGTTTGACTGTTCGTTAGAATTCCTCTCTGTTGCGACGCCCAGTTGGTTCATTCCGTTGCTTCTGGTTCTAAGAACGTCGAAACAGTTTTGTGATGTTTTTCAATGGATTTTCTATTATTTTAAAAATATTTCCTGTTGTACCTTTAATCATTTTTGCTGATTTTTAAACGTTGGTCATCTCTGCTCGAGTAGCCTTTTTTTTTTTTTTTTTTTTTTTTTTTTTTACTGAAATGTATTCCATCCTTGACCGTCCAATCTGACGTCAGGGATTCCATTATCCAGTAGTAGGTCGGTTCTCTCTTCATTAAGACGCAAGAATGTGATTTTAGAGTGAGTTGGTTTACTGTTCCAAGCATATCGAGTGAAGGCAAAGAGTCTCCTTCATTGGGTCATAAAAGTTTGGATGGAAAAATCAACCTCGATTATATCTAAACACAGAACAGGAAACAAACTGTTACTAAATGGCACAACGTGCCGCGTTCAATTCTCTACTGATTCTGCTATCATGTATCTATTATATTGATTCTTAATTGAGAGCCAAAGCCACGGGTTACAAAAAGGACTATTATATGGACTCCACTATTTTACGGATCCTTTATTTTATTGACCATGAGAATATCAAAGGTCATGTTACTCTTGCCAGAATTTGAATCGTGTATGTAAATGTATGAAAATAACTAGGATGAAGTTTGCTGCAGATTATTCTACGGATATTTTCCACTCTATTTATCGACACCATGTATGGCGATAGGAGGATGCAATTGGGACAGCCCCAACAATGATTCGGTGTTCAAACTGCACTGAAGTCGACTTAGCATTTTGTTATTCCGGGTTTCATAAACTAAAATAAAAGTCAACTATTGGATTATCTATCTGAATGTGCACGTGCGTATGAATGCGAGGAACTGGCTACGTCTCGGGGAAACACCAGTGTAATATGCCATCGGATGAGCTCAATTATATATATATATATATATGTGTATATATATATATATATATATATATACACATATATATCGAGAAAGAGAGGGAGTGAGAGAGTTACAAATATGTCATACAATTGACACAAAAATAGGTTCAAACCCAAACAGTAACCTGAAGTTGAAGGTAATTAAGATGGACCCAGAGCCTGACTGGTACTTTGCTTCATCGACTCTGGAGAGATTCAAGGTAAAGGTGACATCCACGGAATTCGAGCTTGTTACGTTAAAGAATCAATGTCTCTGACGATCTAACGATTCTTCAACAGTGTGAAACTTATCTCATTAATAATAACTGCCTCTTTGTACATTCCTCGTCGCGACAATATTTCTGTCCTTAGACTTAAAGTAGTGTATGTGCCGAGTAAATCGTATCTCCTGACGTCTTCTGTTAACACTGTATGTGTTAATGTGATGAAATCTACAGTTTTTGCTACATCATTACATACTAATACCCCCCCCCCCCCGGTATCATACATTGAGCAGACAACTTTATCCATTTCTGTCAATATATTGAAGTTGTTAGAGTAGTATTTCCGTGTATCTGACTATGAATGAAGATTTTGTAACCCATATTATATACGTCCTTTTTATAGTGTCTACATTAAGGATCTTAAAGTAGCTGTAGATTATTACTCTTTTGTTTGTAGCTACGTTTATACTGTAAGGTTGATTGTACCAGATAATGTTTGTCTTTAGAGATATTTTTCTGTGTAGGATGCTTGATGTACGTTCTTTACTGTTTCGCCAAACCCATTTCATACTAATACCGAAGCCCCATAAAGACAGCTTTAATGAGTATTTTCCATTCAGATGATCGGTTTCATATCATTCTAAATGTGTGTATGTATGTTTTATTTTTTAGATCCGGTTATCGATTCGCCTCCTCGGTTGTTTTAGATTTTATGTCTATGTATGTAAACAAAAGCAAAGAGTGAAACATCGTGTTTGAAGCGACATTTATGTTGACTGCAACATAGAAATTCTGAACAGCGACAGAGCGACTCAACCGATTTCTACTTACACACACACACACACACACACACACACACACACATATATACTATAATGTCATAAAACTTCATGCTGTTGTCAGTAGGAAAAACGTTAATCGATTTTCAGATTTTGTATACAACTTTGAATATTATTATTATTATTATTATATTAATGGTTATATCAGTATTGTTTTCTTCATCATACTAGAAACAAAGCATTTTATTGTGGGTTATGACATGCATTTCAAAATTTCCAGCAGTTATTATTATTATTATTGAAATATTGGTGTTACTTTTGTAATGTAAGATCTCGTTTCATAAGTTTTCGGTTCAGGTTCATTTACATTCCTATAGTTTTGTCTCCAACTGGAGGCAAGGTTAAATCCCGGTTATATAACCACATTCACTCCTTTAAATACAAATGAAAAAACTGCACGTCGTTGGCCCAGTTCATCTTGGGCCTCAACGATAGGAATAAAGACAACTCCATTTCGTATTCTATTTTAGGTACTGCTCTTTCTTACTGATGGGGTGCTGGAAGTTGCAATTTTTGCTCGGTGAAGGCGTTTGAATGGTCAATTGTAAATCCAAACTAATTAACCAACATAAATAGTTATTAAATCGATGTTCTCGACTATTTAACGATATATGCTTGAAATTTCCACACAAAAATCTCACATAACCTTTTACTTGGGTATAAATATAAGTAATGCCTATGTTTTACTTTGCCTCCTTGCTTTACCTTCTATGGTAAGCACTTTTTTGGCAAACACATTTTCCCTATCCGATTCTTTTAAATCTAATCCTTCACTATTGACACTTGGCGTAATTCAGTTTAATTCTGTTTAATTTCATTTTGGTTCAGTTTAAATGTAATAAATTTGATATTTCTCGAAAGGAATGGAGAAGCAGAAAAGTATCTTGTAAAATCTACATGCTGTTGCTATGTACTCTGTTGACAATTCCTCGCCCCCTCATCTAGTTACTTCAAATCCATTCCTACCGCAGACTAACCCGCAAATAATGTTGTTAGCTAGTAGTAATCTTCCGTAAGCTATATTCACACAAACTAACATACTCCAACACTTGATGACAACTTGACCTCCAACGACTGAGAATGTGACAAGTAAATAAAAAAAAAAAAAATAAGGGAAGATAATCTGATACATCTCTGTTAGCTGGAGTTTCATTCCCACAAAAATTGATTGTAGAAGGTTCTGAAAAATCTACCATCATGCCTTTTAAGAGAATAGTTGGGGGCTAATTGTTCCATTTATCAATTGATTGTGGTCGATTCTGCATAGAAACTATTGCATAGGGTGAAAACAGTTCTTCAGGTCATTCGAAATTTTCGTAAATAAAGTTATTCAAGAATATAATTCTTCATTCTTTGATTGCTACAAATATTGATCTGCATTCCAGTGTGTATGCAAGGATGTACATCGAAGGCGATGAGCACGTCGGGCAAATTGCAGAGCGTCATTTACTCCGTTTTTATGTTCTGAGTTCAAATTCCGCCGAGGTAGACTTTGCCTTCTATCATTTAGAGGTCCATAAAATTTGAACATTGGGGTTGGTGCAATCAACTTAGCCCCACCCCCAAAATTGCTGATCGTGTGCAAAAATTTGAAACCAATATATATAGTTATCTCTATCGTTTGGCTTTCTCTCTCTCTCTATGTATGTATGTATATATATACATATATATACATAATCAGTTTTTAGCATTCCGTCTATTCCCAGGTTCACCTTTTCTTATCACTGTTCCACATTCTTTGAACAAAATACTTTGTCAAACCAGTTTCTGTTGGCGATTTGGTGTTTGGTTGGAACTAATATTCACAAAAGGTGTCTTTCCAAGGGAACATTGCATTAAACTTGCTAATTGTCATGATTAAAATAAAAACAAAATAGAAAATAAAGCAACACGACAAACACAAAAAAAAAGTCCGAAAAGATGTGAGCAATTATTATTAATTAAAATAAATCATATTTGAATTAATAGATTAATTTTTGGGTTTAATGCGAAAATTATAATTTATTGGAATTGTGATAATATAGCTACTGTATCAATTCTCATATACATATGTGTGTGTATATATATATATATATATATATATATATATATAAAATATGCCTGTATGTATATATACTTATGTACATATATATATAATATATATGCACAGGTACACAAATAACTGGATTTAAAGAATATTCGGATTGATTAACCGAATGTTTGTGAGGATTAATTTTAAACCACGAAATAGATTTAATCAATAAATTGTAATAAATCGATTTTCTATAGAAATCAATATCAACTTGAATGTTATGTCAAACTGTTGATCTTGCCACTCGTGTTACTGTTATTTTCATTAACAAACAATTATTTATTATTATTGTTGTTAAAGAAATCATTATTGTTATTGGTTGCTGGTGTTGTTATCATAATTATAAAATTCATGAACGGCATCTCATCAATCAACATCGTTATGATCGATATTAACTTTTGTTAATATAGTTGAGAATTTTGTTGATTTGTTAATATTGTTATTATTGTTGTCGACGTTATTAACGTTGGCGATATTGTTAATATCATTATTTTTTGTTATTAATGTTGTTGTTGTGGTTATTATTATTATTTTATTTCTCAGAACGTTCGGTCTTGTTTATTCTGGTAGATTCTGCGAGAGCAGATAGCAGCCTGCTGTCAGAGGTCTCACAAGGAAGAATATTATGACCTCGTATTATTAAAGGATTATTATTATTATGATGTATATCTTTGTTGTTGCTGTTATTATTTTAGTTGGGTTGGTTCAGAACTGAGGATGGATCGGTACTGAGACAATGTTATGATAAAGGTGGCCACTCTCACCAAGAAGCTATCTCTAAGAGGAACGCTCTCCCTGAAAAGTCATGTCTTGGTGCCGAATGAATACGTTAACTTGACTGTTTTCATCTGGAGATCTTTTCACTGATTCCTGTTGAAAAGAACATGTGTCCATATGTTACCAACACCTTTTGCGTGGAGTGTTCAGTATAATATGGTAGATGATGCACAGATATAAGCAAAAGCTACAAAATCTACAGATATCTCCAAGTGTGGTCACCCTTTTAGAGGTGCCATTTTCTACAGCCCAGTCGTTTGACGGAACTGGGACAAGCTAAGACTAGGCGCCTGATATGTAGAGAGCGTGGCCAGGGAAACTCGCATACTAAAATGCTATACAAGTGTAGTAGCGAATAAGACGAAAGATTTTCTCAGGGGGCTTCTGGGCATCGACGAGAATTAAATGGCAAGTGTGTTGCAGAGAATTATCATCCCGAAGTTTATAGACAACCTCCAGATATCCCCGACTTCATATTGTTACCGTGGAAAGTGGGGTTATTGCCGGTTAGAAATAAACTGCACATGCACAAAGGTATTGTGAGTCAGGCCTGTCCGAGATTAGCGGAGAAAATCGAAACCGTTATATACTGTTTTGTAGATTTTGATGAAGTGCTGTTGGCGCGTATATGATGGATTCGGCTGTCGATCAAATTCGTCGTGGACATCGTTTCACTGGGGAGAGCAGGAAATTGTGTGGTGCACGCAACTAAAAAACCCGATGAAGACTGACACTTTCCTCTCTATAATGCTTTCAGGTGACAGAAGATGAAATAGGAGAGGAAGGTGCTGCTCTGTTGAAAGAACTGATGGACATGGCCAGTGTGTATTAGCCAAAACTTAACACGCAGATGTAGAGCCCATGGAATTAAAGCTGGCAAAGGATTGGCTGTAATCTCTTCGTTATGAGATTTTATAGAATCTTATATTCTCTTTGTTGTTTATCTCTTCTGATTCCAACGATACTCTTTGTAACTTGTCATGGCAATGTTCGTTCATTCATCAGCTTTGTGGTGCATAAAAGAAACCGATAATGTTATTATTAGCGCCCTACCCGTCCATCCATCCCCCTAGTGGCAATAATAATAATACAGAGACGATTATTATTATGATTATGGAGTTATTATTATTATGTTATTATTAATATTATTACCATTATTATTATGTTATTATTAATATTATTACCATTATTATTATGTTATTATTAATATTATTACCATTATTATTATCATGTTATTAATATTATTACTATTATTATTATGTTATTAATATTATTACTATTATTATTATCATTAATTAATGTAATTATTATTAGCATCATATTAAGAGTATTACGATTTTAGTATTAATATTTGTCAATTTTCGTTATTTCAGAAATGAAATTATTTCATCAAAGATTTTGTTTGTTTTTATTTTTTTTTTTCGCAGAGGAAGTTTTATTGATTGAGTTCATCAAACATTGCAAATTGATAGATTTCAACATTTATGTATGTATTTATTTATTTATTGAATTAACAATGCCATTATTATTATTATTATTATTATTATTATTATCATTATTATTATCATTATTATGAATGTTATTACCTATTATTAATTATTATCATTAATATTATTATCATTATCATAACCATTATTATTATGAATTATTATTGTTAATTTAATCATTGTTCTCATCATCGTTTTCATTAAAAAATATTTTTTCTATGTTTTTATTTATAATTTAAGGCAGATAAAAGCAAAAAAAAAAAGGGTTTGTGAATCCATTTTTCTTATTTGTTGTTTGTCATATTTATTTTTCGTCTTTTTTTTTCATTTTTTTGTCATATGTTCATTTGTTATCTTTTTAAAGTTTTTTTTATTTTTAAAATTTTGATTTTCTTTTAAGTCGTTTTGCTCATATTTTATGAATTGCTTTCCGTTTAAGTTCAGGCCATTAACAAAAAAAATTTAAGTATTTAAAAAAATAAAACATATTAAGAATGAAATAAATAAATAAATAGATAGATAAATAGATAAAAAATTTCAATAAGAAATGAGTTCGTTAAAGTTACAGAATTAACAGTGTATGCTGAAAGGACTTCCAGGGATTGGCTCGTCTCCCCAGTTGATGGCTAATGTGTGATCTCCAGCTTCGTTCACTTTGTATTGCAGAGTGTAAGCGTTTCTACCTGAGGCTTTATACGAGAGTTCAACTGGAGGATTGCCCTTCTCTGAGACCATTCCAACATTCAACATGCCATGACCTGAAAAATGGAATAATTCATGGTTAAATAAGTAGATAGTCAAATAGACCTCATAGTTAGAGAGGAAGATAGTCAGATAATTAAATTGAAAATCAGTTATATTGATACTCACATTCTAAGAGAGTGAGATAATTAGGTAGTTAGATAGTTAAATAGTAAGTCATTTATATAGTTAGATACTCAGTTAGTTAGATAACTGGGAAGCCAGATAGAAATTAAGACAGTCAGATAGATATTTAGTCAGATAGTGAAATAATTAGCTCGATTGTAAGATAACCAGTTATATAGTTTGATGACAACATAGTCAAATTGCTCGATATTAAGAGAAGTCCGATAGCAAAATAGTGAGTTTGCCAGAAGGAAGATATTCAGTCAGGTGGGAAGATAGTCAAATAGATATCAATTTGGTAAGGCACTCAGGTAAGATACTGAGCTGCTTGGGTAGCTAGATAATCAGATTATATTTAGATATTAAGATAGCAAAACAGTCAGACAATAAGATACTAAATCTGACGAATAGCTAGATATTTAGACATATAATCATTTTGATAAAAAGATAGTCAGTCAAAGAGTTTGTCAGACACGGTTGGCTAGTTGCATAAATAGACAAACTATAAATGGTCAGCTGGCAAAGTAATGACAAAATAATGAGGTAGTTAGATTAGTGAGACAGGTAGCGAAGCAGTAAACTGTGATTTGTGATATTCTGAGAGAGACATTGGCATAATGATATAGTTTTACAAATAAAGATCTTTCGGAGAAAGTCAATCAAGATTGAAAGTATTTCTTCGGCAATTTCCGCAAAAAGAATGTTATTGCTTTAATTTTTTTTCTGCCGAATCGTTTAAGTTGATATATTTTTGCATATGTATATATGTGTTTATCTGTATGTATGTATATTTTTGTATGTAAGAATATGTATGTGCTTTTGTGCATGTATGTGAATAGTCAGATAGTAAAATACTTGTAGTCAAAGAGTCAGGGAGTCAAGTAGTCAGAGAGTCAAGTAGTTAGATATTAAAAACTAATCCAAAATCAAACGATAACTTACCGGCATCCTTCACGTCTAAAGTAATACTGACAGCACGGTTATTGAACGCCTTCTTCAGTCCGATGCCTTTAGCCAAGACCTTGGTTGCGTCACCACGGAGTTTCTTGGTGGTCACATGACCGATCTTCTTGTCAACGGTTTCAATAACCAGAGTACTTGTTTCAGTGAATGGACACGGTTTATGACCAGCACCTGTTAACGACGGGGAGGCGATGGAAAAAAATAAAGAAAAATGTTAGTCATATAATTATTATTATTATTATTATTTTATTATTGTTTAGATTGGCAGATTCATTAATGCGATGGACAAAATACCAGGCGGTATTTCTTCCGACTCTTTGTTTTCTGAGTTCAAATGCCACCAAGCTGAACTTTACTTTTCATTTTTTCGGGGTTGGTAGAATTAAATTTTAGCCCAATGACGGGGATCGATATATTCGACTAATAGTTCCCCGCCCTGAAATCGCTGGCCGAAATCATTATTACTATTATTCCTTTTTTTTTTATCACAGGTTTTGTTGGAGCTTCTGGAGTCTTGTAATGCGTAGCGGGTTTGCTATCTACAGCCTACGGTACCATGCTATTTTTTTTCAAATACTTGCTCATTCCGAAAGTTGACCCTCGAGTTCGTGGCCAAAGCTTAGTCTTGCACTGCCAGTATAGTGCTCTCGGTCTCTTTATTGTTATTATTATGCCTTTATTTTGATTTATATAAGCTGCATCTAAGTCTCTACGAGATGTTTCTAGGCATAACCAATTTTGCTTCTAAATATGCAAACAGTTGAGATGCTATGCAATTGAAAAACTGATGTCCGTGTGTCACAAAAAGAAACCCGTTTAAAATTTATTATAAAACTGAATAAGGTTGTAATTACATGGAATGGAATTTACATAAAATATGTGAAGACCCCCCCCCCCCTGAATATTTTGGGCTACCAGGAGTTTGGTCCACATATCTATTTGCTCTTTTTGATATTATTCCAAGTGCCTCGATTACAATAGGTGATGTTGTTGCTTTGAGATGCTGCATTCTTCTCATTTCTATCACTAAGTCTTTGAGAAGTTGAGCAAATATAATTTTCTTAATTTCTCAAACATTTTCAGTAATATATTTTTATCATCTACGGCTGTAGTATCGATTAAAAGAGATATCTTTTGGGAGAGGTTAAAATAACATTGATTTACAAAGAAGATCTATGAGAGTAGCCTGGTGGCAATTATCCTGTGTCAGAATGATTCTATCATTTATGTATTTATAAATTCTGGACACTTTGTATATGTTTTTCCTTTCACTATCCTCACACGATTTTCTGAAAGATTCCCCCACCCCGTTTGTCATAATATCCCGTTTATCCGATTCTCCTGTAGCAAGCAAAAGAAATTTGTTATTATCATCATTATTATTATTATCATTGTCTTTCCTTCTTTGGTTACTTTGCTTGCTGATTTAGTGCGTATGATGTAAGGCAAGAGAAGATAAAATAGCTAATGACTTTCAACATCACAACACACTGCAAAACACTTTTTTCCAGTGAAAAAAAAAAAAAGGTTTGCTTCACACGGGACATAAAAAATGTAAGCATAAAAATAATGTAAATTTAACTATAAAGACAAAGAAAATTCTAATCATTAAAATGATATTGAATTTTGATTTCTAAATGTTTATGTAAGCATAGAAGTGAATGAATATAATTGGAGTACAATGCTCTATGCATTCATTCTGCTTTTGCCTCTTGCACTCACGTTACAAATCTCCCAGCACAAGCGACAAAAGAGACGTCATTGCTTTATTTCTAGAATGTTCATAAGTTCACAATAACAAATACAAGATTATGTGTGTATGTATATCTTCTACCTTTATCTTTTACTTGTTTCAACCATTGGACTGCGGCACCATATTGAGGGGTTTTAGACGAACTTACTTTTTAAAGACTGGTAATTATTCTATCGATCTCTATTGTCGCACTGTTAAGTTACGGTGACGGGACAAATGCAAACATAAATACACACACACACACACACACACACACACACATATATAAGATACACACACACACACATATATATATATAAGATACAGAAATAGATTTATTTCTCAAACACGTGATAATGCTATAAATAGCGTGATCAGGATAAATTATTCATATATTGCAGAAAAATACGTTACTGCCCAGCCATGAGACTCGAACTCACATCTCTGTGATTACGCGTCAAGTGTTTTACAATTAAACTAAACTGCCCAGCAACGAATTCTTCTGCAATTTTAGAACTTATAAATTTAGCTTCATAAGACGCTAACGTTAAATTCAACTTTACGATGAAAGTAAACAAGCAGTTTAGTTTAATGGTAAAACACTTGACGCGTAATCACAGATGTGAGTCTCATGGCTGGCCAGTAACGTATTTTTCTGCAATATATGGATTATTCATCTTGATCACGCTATTTATAGCATTATCACGCGTTTGAGAAATAAATGATATATATGCATGTATATATGTATGCATATGTATATATATATATGCATGTATATATGTATGCATATGTATATATATATGTATGCATATGTATATATATATGTATGCATATGTATATATATATGTATGCATATGTATATATATATGTATGCATATGTATATATATATGTATGCATATGTATATATTTGTATATGTGTATGTATGTGTGTGTGCGCGCGCGCTTGTCTTTCATCGCTTGAAAACTGGCACTGATTCTTATGTCCCTGTGACTTGAGGGTTCGACAAAAAGAGCTCAATGAGATTAGTACGAGACTTAAAGCAAGAACAGGAGTCAATTTGGATGACTCAACATTTCAAGACGGTGCTCCAGCATGGCCGCCGTTCAGTGTTTGAAACGAGCAAAAGAGTAAGATAAATTTCTTAAATTATATATACATATATATATATATATATATATATATGCATGCACACGCGCATACAACGCTTAGCTAAACCTCTCTTATCTCTCTCATATTAGAAATGACTTTCTCTGAAGGTCGTTTAAGAACTTCCGTGTTTACGTGCCAAGGACGTTTGACTCATGTTCTTCACTAACAACGATGTGTGTTTGTGTTTGTAATACTCCCCACGTATCGGGAAAATTTCTGTCCCCCCCACCCCCCATCGCGTAACACTTGTGTGCCTATATAAGTAAGAACCGGTGAGGTCGTTCTCGTTACCTGCTGCTGGCTCCGTGTTGATCTTGTCTTCTAATTATCTTCGCACTCGTTTATCTTAATTCCTATTGCAGCATATTTGCCATGTGATATAGAATAAACCCCGCCACCAACATTGTTCTAGTATGAACGTACCATGAGACGATACATCTGCTTATAACTTACATGTACATCCACACACTCACTTACGCACAAACGTGTATGACCTATGTATATATATATATATATATATATATATATATATGTATGCAGACACACATATACACGTAACACGTATCTTTCTATTATAGATAAACTATTCCTTATTCTCCTAAGTAAAAAGCCACTAACCCAAAGCTGATATAGATAGATAATACATATCTTGCCCACAATGGATGTGCATGATGGGATAAATAAAATAAACTACAAACCAATAAAAGCAGGACTAAAAAAATACTTTAAAACAAACGAAACCCGTTTATGTCATAAACGAATGTTTTCTAAATATGAACGCATTAACACACAAACTGGTAACTAACTACAACAACAAAGAGGAATTAGTCGATACTATGGACCCTCGTATTTTACTGGTATTTTATTTTATCGGTGCTGGAAGTATGAAAAGCGAACTTGATCACTGCAAGATTTGAACTCAGATTGTGAAGAGCTTGAAGAAATTCTACAAGGCATTCTTTTTCTGGCGTTCTCACGATTCTGCCAATATACCACCGTCACAATCAAATTTTAACATCAAGTGCAGACGATTCAATCTGTGCAAAAGGACAACTGACCGTTCCTTCTAAGAATAAATATATTCATAGAGAAGATCGAATCAACGGCTAAGTCGACTGGGCAATATGGCGACAGTTCAGTTTGTTAACAGATGAGAATTACAGTTATATACTGAAAGATGTCCCTGACAACGATATGTCTACAATCACCTGGGGCTTGGCTGTCCAGACTGACAAGGAAATCTAAGTGAACCATTCAGACATAATTATCAAGGAATTGACCGAAAATATCTGAACTCTGATACATATTTCGATTTCTTCTAATCAAATAAACATCCAGAAGTTGGTGAAGAATCTAAGTCCAAGGATGCTGATACTGAAATGAGCCGATAACTCTGCCGCCTCCAACGTGTCGAAAGAACCCTCTTCTAGTTTTCTCCTACTTAGAATTAAATACTCACAGGGGTGGGGGACATCCAGTCTTGCCACTCTCATTCACCTTTCAATAAACGCACTACAAGGCAGCATCTCCCTCTCTATTCTCACCTTCTTCATGAAACACTTGTGAGAACTTGAAATGATAATAATAATAGTAATAATAATGATAGCAACAACCTCAAAAATAAATGATAAAAATAGTAATAACAATAAATGATATAATACTAAAAATAAAATCGCTTCTGATAATAATAATTAGAATAATAGTAATAGCAACAACAATAATAGAAATGATAATAATATACAATAAAAGCCACAAAAATAAAGAAGTGACAATAAATAACGAGACAGCGAAATAAAGGGAAAATAGAGAGACAGACAGACAGACATGAAAGATTATCGATAATCCTTTGTTTTGTATAGAATTTGCAACAAACAATGCAGCGTGTTATGTATATCTAAATTTATGCGCACGATAATGCAAAGTAGTATATACATACCATAAACATAACATGTTAAATAACAGAACTTTGTCATAACATAATTAAGATATTATTTCATAACAAACGTAACATAACGAACAACACATAAATCATATATAAACAACCACAGGCGTGTATATGTATATATATATATACACACACATATATGTGTGTGTATAGATAGATATATATGAATATATATGTATATGCATACATTATATACATACACAAACATGTATACAGGTACACACACTCGCACATACAAACAAACACTTGAGAGGTGGCAAATAAACGTAAGAATAAAGCGTTAGCAACGGAGAATTTGGTTTTGATCATAATTCCTGTAAAAACAATATTTGTCAGTTGACAACCAAAAACTCCTTCAACCATGCTGAACAGAACAACATTATATATATATATATATATATATATATGTGTTATATGTTTCATATGTACGTAGTATAACATGCTAACAGTAAACACAAGACAAGCATACTTTACGTTCCGTTAAAAACCGTTCCATGTTAGACGTGTCTCCGATGTAGCGTTTGTTTCGTTGAGATGAGCTTTATTGCATTTTCTTTTATTTTTGTTATTTAGTGATCGATAGGGTGGGGGTGAGTTTATGCCATCAACTGTATTGATATTGATTTTATGGAAAGTACAGGGTGGCCCAAAAGTAGGTTTACAGTTATTCAACTTTCTCTTTCGCATTCATATATTAAGTTTAGATCTCAATTATAAAAACAAATATAAAACCATTATTTTATGCTAATTTAGTTAATTTTGTCAAGCTCCTTTTTCAGTTTGTGAGATTTAAATTTTTTACAAGAAATTTCAAGTGCGTACGTGATAACAGTGAACCTACTTTTGGGCCACCCTCTACTGATTGTATTTTTAGGTATTGCTCACCTAGAGAAAGAAATTCATATACATGTGACTATATATATATATAATATAATATACACGCATGCACTCCCACACATACAGCCTTAGATTGAATCAGAACAGATACGTACACACCTACATACAAGCAAATATTCGTCGACTTACGCGTTCAAACACACACACGCACCCAGATTTATCCACAAACTTATACATATATGGACGCATATACGTACTCACATGCGTTGACGGATGCATCTACACACATAGTCATAAATACATACGAACACGACAGTTCAGTAACGCCACCTCTCGGCAATGTCTTACTTTTAAAGATTCTGCGGGATGTTGAAGGAATATGTTGTTATAATTAATGTCAGTTGACTGCATTGGGTGACATGGACAGAAAAATTAATAGCTGCGTACAAAGAATATAATTATATAGATAGGTAGAAAGATAAATAATCAAAAAGATCGATCGATCAATAGCTGGACAGAGAGAGAAACTGAAAAATGAGAGCGTAACGAGAAAAAGTGAAAGTATGATAGGCGTGAGAGAGAGAAAGAGAGGTGTAAAACTAAATATGTATGATACATTATACGTGCTAATCTTCAAGTGGAGTCGATTCTCGTCTGAAGAGGGAGAAACAACCCAAATAGATTTCTATTTATCAACCCATAAACAACGAGAGACAAAAATGAGCGAACTGGAATTTGAAATGAGAGAGCAGAGAACTGCAATGATTACAACAAAGCAATCGATCCGGTGTGTGTGTGTGTGTGTGTGACGAGTTTTTGAATGCTTCGATTCGGAGATTAGACGCATGAGGCGAAAGCTTTTTGGTGTACTTTGGTCTCAGGTTTCCCAAAGACATTTTGAGGCGAGAAGCATAAATTAGCTGTTTAAGTTGAGGTCTGTTGCTTCTGCAACAACAAGCAATACGATTAGAGGAAATAAAATAACTGAACAAGTTGTTGATGTTTGCTGTTGTTCACAGTAATTGACTAATTGGTAAGCAATTAGCGAGCAGAGCGATGAGCAAAGCCATTGCAGCTCTGACCATCCCGCTAGTTTGCGTGCAGGGAACTTAGTTCCATCATTACATAAACGTGTATATATATATTACATACACGCGCGCTCCAAATCGACGCCAATGAAACTGGTGTTGGCCTGCGTCAGCAAGATTTGTAAGATTTAGTTAAATCGGCAGAAAGAGTGCAGTGAACTTGCTGTGAGGTGTGGAAAAGTCCGATGTCTCAGAGAAAAATTATTGAACCAGTTTTTCTTTTTGTTCTGGGAATATAAAAAGCTGACGTATCGCATTATTTTCTCTTTTCTCAATTTTTTTCCCGATGAAGGTATCGGTCCAAAACGTTCGATTTTCCACTCGCCATGGTAAGTTTACTGTACTCTTTCTGTTTTTTTTTCACTATATAGGCGCAGGAGTGGCTGTGTGGTAAGTAGCTTGCTTACCAACCACATGGTTCCGGGTTCAGTCCCACTGCGTGGCACCTTGGGCAAGTGTCTTCTACTATAGCCTCGGGCCGACCAAAGCCTTGTGAGTGGATTTGGTAGATGGAAACTGGAAGAAGTCCGTCGTATATATGTATATATATGTATGTGTTTGTGTGTCTGTGTTTGTCCTGCCCACCCAGCATGGCTTGATCATGTCCCCGTAACTTAGCGGTTCGGCAAAAAGTGACCCGATAGAATAAGTACTAGGCTTACAAAGAATAAGTCCTGGGGTTGATTTGATTCGACTAAAGGCGGTGCTCCAGCATGGCCGCAGTCAAATGACTGAAACAAGTAAAAGAGTAAAAGAGAATATATGTAAGAATATATATCTGTGTGTGTGTAAGTATGTACATAAAGAACTCCAAAAGTTGATAAAAAAAAGAATGAAATGAAAAGAAAATGAATAGAAGCATTGCAACAAGGATTATTAAATAAATGGAAGCGATGCGTATATATTTAGAATATATGAGTATGAATGTGTGTGTTTGTGTAAATGTGTGTATGTATGTGTAAATGTGTGCGTCTAGATTCTTGTATGACTCACCAGCTTTCGATGCTGCAAGAGAGATATGAACAAAATGTGAAACGTATAACGAAAATTTCAAACGAGCTTTGAATTGGAATATACTGTCTATATATATATATATACAGTGTGTGTGTGCATATATGTGTATGGTATATGTATATATAACAATATGAGCAAGAATGGAGGAAATTCCATCTTTAATTGATGATTACACGATACATTATTGACAATTGTTTCTCTTGTGCCAGTATATTTAAATGCAGAACCCCTACACACACACACGTATGATTTTCAACTACTATCATTATTTGATTCAGTATGTGATAAAACGAACACAATATGTTACGCTTTCTGTTATTCGCGAAAAAAACGCTGTAGGGGGGAACTGTTCAGGTGACTTTAGTTATTGAGGGCAAGGCTTAGCTAGAGTATTGCATTCTGTTAAAATTGGATGCAGTGATTATACCTCCTGCCAAGATAAAATCTGTGGCAGATGTCATTTATCGTTGGAAGATTGAATGAAGATTTTTCAGTAATCCTCATCGTCGTCATCTTCGTTAATATTGTTTCATAAAGACATCAGGTATTTCACTCTTTACTCTTAATGATTTGAGTTAGAAATTATATTGAAATGCATAGATGACGTGTGAAAATAACAAAATAATTATAATGATATAAACAATGAAAATAAAGATGAAATCAATGTTGGGGTTACATGTATTGTAAAAGATGTAACAAAGATATAACAGATGTGATAGAGATAACAAAAAATATTTGATAATAATAATAATGGGAAGGAAAGCGATACGGTGTTTATAGCAATAGGAAGCAGAGATTGCAAAAGAATAAAAGCAGCAGTAAAAATTGGTAAATAAAATGGTAATAGAAAAGAATGAAAGGAAAATGAGTTGGAACAATGCGAGAATGTAAAGAACGTGATTAGAAGCAATGAGAGAGAGATAGATATAGAGAGATAGAGAGAGATAGATATAGAGAG
>NC_068995.1:712274-713746 GCF_001194135.2 Octopus bimaculoides | reverse complement strand
GAGAGAGAGATAGATAGATATATATATAGAGAGAGAGATAGATATATATAGAGAGAGATAGATATAGAGAGATAGATAGATATATATAGAGAGAGAGATAGATAGATATAGAGAGAGATAGATATAGAGAGATAGATAGATATATATATAGAGAGAGATAGATAGATATATATATATAGAGATATATATATATATATATAGAGAGAGAGAGAGAGAGAGATATATAGAGAGAGAGTGTGTGTGTAACCAACCAACTTGTGATGCTGAAAGCAATAATGCAAATGAGATAATGAAATGTTTCCAAGAGGACCTGGGTTTGAAGAAAAATTTCTTCGTTTCGCACACGCACATATATATCGTGTGATATATTTTTTGATGAAAAGGTGCAAAAACGAATGGAAGCTTCAGGTCTAATAAAGCATAATTAAAGAGGATTCGAAGTAAGAGATTAGGCGTGCATTCGTGTGCAGAAACTAGAGTTCTTAGAATAACGGTGAGGTTCAGAATTTGTAATTTAAGCCAGAAAAATTTTATGTAAACAGAGCCAGAAGACTTGTACTACATATTACTTTGCCTATGTATGCACACACGTATGTATACGTTATTGTTCATTATAATTTAAGGTTACTACAAATGATTGTAGAATTTGTTATATGATTCACATGACGTAATGAAGCTCGTTTGCTTGTATTGTTATTGATATATATATATATATATTTATTACATATGATAATTTACTAGTTAGCTTTAGATGTTTCTATTAAAGCCCAGCTAGGCACCCGATTGAGTGCGGTAATTTCTCAAAAATAATTTGCTTGTCAAACATAACCTGTCGTTGGTAATTTACCTGAACTATCTCCACAAATTATTATCATCATCACCGTCACATCTAAGACATCAACATTTATTTTTTACTATTATTTGTTAAAAGAACTGTTTATTCTGTTATTAAACTTCTTGGGCTTGAGATTATAACGAAATAAATTATGGAAGATAATTGCAATAACTTTGAAAATGCAAATAATATGAACTAATTGTGATTATTATAATAATAGTAACAATGATGGCAAATATTATGATCATAGTAATAATTATAATTACTATTATTAATATTATAAGCATAATGAAAATTAAGACGTAAGTAGAAGTAAGTATTGGAGTTATGTCTATTTCAATCGGGAGAGTGATGCATTTTATTGCAAAATTAAGGAGCGAAAGATCAGTACGGTGTTTTGCAACACGAAACAGAGATGTATGTGTATAACCATCCTTAGAAATTTGATATATTAAATGAATGAAGAGAAAGTGACGAGAAGCGATGCAAAAACGAAAAGTAAATGAATGAAAGCAATGCCAGAATTTGAAGAAAATTGATGGAAGTGAAACAATTAAAGAATAAATGAATTTTAAATGATATAAGTAAAGAACATGGAAGTTATATATATATATATATATATAAAGAGAAGAGAAGA
>NC_068995.1:705762-712264 GCF_001194135.2 Octopus bimaculoides | reverse complement strand
TATAAATAGAGTGAGAGACAGAGGAGAAATTAGACTCACCAATTCGATATGCTGCAAAAAATATAGTGCAGAAAATATAAAATGTTTACGATGTTTTTAAGTGAACTAACAATTGAAATACACTGTTTTCGTGTTCCGTAGTATATATTTTCAAAGTTTTCCTTGAGATATATTGTCAATTAAAATGTATAACCCTAACACGGATTCTTGAAGCATTTTTCAATGGCAGAAATTTCTGAATGTTCTGAATTTTAGACAGCATCATGAAAAAAAAATGCACTCGATACAAATGGTTAGAGTAGTGCATATGCATAAAATAATGCCAACCACAGATCATCTATCGTGGTTGCTATCAGTCCGTCCAATAACTAAATATCGTTTGAAGAAACCATGTATTCAATTATATCTTGGAAAATAAATGATTTGTCCCAGACTGTGATTTATAAGATAGTAATTAGGTTAATTAATCGACGTGCCCCACATATATGATTAAGGTTAGAATTTATATGTAACCAAATTATTATAATCATATAAAGTTATAAATTAGAAAAATATTGACACTGCAGTTATATGTATAATAAACGAGCAGTTTGGTTTGAATTATGTATTTTAATGTAAAAATATGGACCACAAGAGTATTGCAGGTTTTGCTGTTTGCAATACAGAACAGATTCAAAAGTAAAGAACCATTAAAAATTGGTAAAAAAAAAAAAAAATGAAACGGAAGGAATGCGAGAATGGATAGAAAGACGAATGGAAGTTCTGTAAGAACTGAATTGAAACAAACCAAGAATGAAAAAGAAATTGAATAAAAGGTATGTATGTGTATGCATATATATGTTTATATATATTATATATATAATAGATATGTAAAGAGGAAGAAAGAGAGTGAGATAGCGATTAGGAGAGATAGGAAGAAAGAGACTCACCAGGTCGAGGAGCTGAAAAAGATATAGCGAAGAAGATATGAAATATGTACAACATTTTAAAGTGAACTTTGAATTGGAATATGCTACATTTCTTAGAATTATACAGAGGCGAGTATACATTCCGAGCCTACGTATTTCATACCAAGAGAATGAGATACGTTTTCTGATGTTATAAAGCCATCACATACGACAGTTTGTGTGTTGGCTTTCACCAACGAACAAGAGTTAATAAGGATCAGCTGGAACGTCCAGTAATCGCTCCAAAGTGGTTTATATGATCAATATAACTGATCGTTGATGAATTATATCATTCTCAAATCTTTAACACTCTCATTGTGGTGTTATAATGATGATCAAGGTGATGATCTTCGAATATAAGAAATCAGTATGTATTATTAATATTATTTCCTAAAGGATAACTCTACCGTAATTTAACTTTTGGCTCAGAGATTATACAGGACTACATTACGGATGAGAATAATAATAAGCATGATTATTATTAATATCATTATAATTGTTTGAGGTTTTGACACAAGGTCAGCCATATTAAGGACAGGGGTTAGTTACATCGGCCCAGTACACAACCGGTACTTTATTTTATGGACGCCGAAAGGATGAAAGGCAGAGTAGATCTCGGCAGAATTTGAGCGCAAAACGTAAAGAGTCAGATGAAATGCTATCAAGCATTTTGTACGACGCACAAAGGATTCTGCCAGTCCGTCGCCTTAATAATAACGGCCATAATAGTATCAGTGATAATAATAACAACAGCAATCTAATAATAATGATACTAATTGTTGCTATTTTTATTATTATTATTATTATTATTCTAAGCATTATTATTTTAACATGGGAAATCGATTTATATAAATACATGGCATTATATCTTTATTTTAACATGGGAAATCGATTTATATAAATACATGGCATTATATCTTTAGTAATCGGGCGATTCGCTTTTAGCGATGCATCTTAATGCAAAAATACGAAGCGTAAAAGCAGCATGAAGGTTTGCAATATAGAACAGGGAGAGAAATAACGAACCTTAATAATTGGTGAACGAAAAGAATGAAAAGGAAGTAAATAGGAACGATGCAAGAAGGAAAAGTAAATGAATAGAAGCAAAGAAGCGAGATAAAGTTGTGTTGTAGGCAAATACTTTGTAGTAACAGATATCGGCAATGTGAGACATTGTCGTTGAATCTTGAACAGGTTGAGTTATAATAATAATAACAGCTTACACTATTAGAGCATAATCTGCGGTCTTTATTCAGAACGCAACTGTAACTGACGCAACGAAATACGTTTGCTGCTGCTCTATAACAATATCACACGTCGCCAGTTTCTTTTCTGGTTTAAGTTCTTACGAGAAAGACCTAGCTGGAGAAATGCATTCTGATGAAATCACATAACTTTTAGGGGTTAGCGATTACATTTAAATATATTATGGAAGATAATAACGATATAGTAAGTATTATAGTAAAATTATCAGCATTATTATTAATGATAATAATGATAATAATAACAATATTTTAGAGGTAATGAAAACATAAAAAAAAAATCTAAATATTGAAGGTATATCTACAGTAAAGGGGTAATATGTCTGCGAAGACTGCATACCAATGCAAAGAATAGTGATGCGAAAAGCAGTAATGAAGAATGCAGAAAGAAACAGAAACGAAATGTAAAGAAATGTAAAGAATGGTAAACGAATACGAATGAAAAGAAATAGGAACAATGCAAGAATGAAAACTAAATGAATGAAAGCAAAGAAGCGAGACAGAGATGTCCCTCGACAAGCATTTCGTAATGATAAATATCGGCAATGTGAAACATAGTTGTTGTAGTTACAAGGGCTTAGCAACTAAATCAGCCCTGAACAGGTTGGTTTACTGTAGAAGACGTTCCGGTCATGACCACTTCATGTGATGTGTATATATATATATATATATATATATTTATTTGGGGCGGGGTTAGTTATCCGATATGTTCTGTATGGTTTGAGTGACAGAGAAAAGTTTGGCTTGTATTTCAAGCGCCCCAGATAAGATAACGTCAAATAAATTCGGTTGAGAATTGGAATCCTCTGATTAACGGAAGGTGTGATAATTTACCTCGCAATTATCCACAAATTTTCGTAATCATCATCATGATTAAAATAAACTAAAAATTGTGGTTATTTTAAGGGACCTATTTCCTTCGCAAAAATGCATTTTTATGCAAAAATAAAGAGTGCAGAAGCCATACTGTTTTGGCAAGATGAAAGAGAATTTGAAATAACGAGTTCTAAATGAGAAAATGGTAAAGGAAAAGAATGAATAAATGCAATGTGAGAATGAAAGAATATGCGTATATATATATATATATATATATACATACACACGTACGTATGCATATATTATGTATAGTCTTTAGACTCACCAGGTCGACAGTTAGGTGCTGCAAGAAATATAGTGAAGAAGAAGATATGAATGAAATATGTTTGACGTTTTCAAATTAGCATTTGTGTACGGATATGCTTTCTCTCTGTCCTCTTACACACACACACACACACACAAACACACGCGCACAAACACAGACAAGCACGCGCGCGCGCAGAGGCAGGCACGCACGCACGCACGCAGAGAGAGATGAACATTTGCACAAGGTGCCGCACTGAGTTGAAGCTAGAACCATATCACTGTGAAGCTGTCCTCTCAGCGGGATGGTCGTCAGCCCTGCGTTATAATAGAGATTAAATATAAGTTGTAAATATGTGGTTTACATGCGACGCGACGCAGAACAAATCCTGCACCAGAACAGAATTGATACGGCTGCTGTCGTTATATGATACAAAAATAAGAGGCTCGAAGACGAGGTAAAAAAAAGAATGAATTTAGTTTAATATTGAAAATAGAAGGTAAACGCCTTTACATTTCGAGCAGAGGCTCATCCACAGAAAGAAGAGACGAAGAAAGGGAAAGGGTGAAGATAGAAAAGAATAAACGGGTGTCAAATCGTCTCAGATGAGGGATTCTTGATGCATTGGTGTAGATGAGTATACAAAATACGTAAGGTGAGTCCTAAGAGACATTATATTTCATATATTTATGTGTGTGTATATATATATATATATATATATATATATATATACACACACATACATACAGAGAGAGAGAGAGAAAGAGAGAGACAGAGAGAGTAGAGAGTGCGTGAGACGAAAACTTTGCTTTCATTATGAACACTGAAAGAGAAACAATGAGCTCTGGGATATTATATATATACATATATAAATGAGTAATGTCTGCTTTTCACCGTACAGCTTCGAATCCAGCAGAAAATCGTGAATCCCCATCTCCACACAAACTAAAAACAATAAAAGCGAGCAATTTTCATGTCAACATATTGAAACGATGTTTTTCTATGGGTTTAATATGATAAACAAGATGGATGACGGCTACTAAGATTGATGTTAGTTTCGGTTGAAAGAATATATAAATGGAGTGCTATATAGATTGATTATTTAAAAATTATCATCAGATAAGGAATACTTAAGGGAATGTGTGTGTGTGTGTGTATATATATATTTTATATATGTAAATTTGAACATAGTCATGTATGAAATGTATATGCACCCCTGTTTAAATGTGCGTATGTATGTGTGTGTGTATACATATATGTATATATGAATATATTTATGCGCGTATATGTGCATATATAAATGTATATATCTTTGTGTATATATGGATAGATGTATATATGTATTTTTAATATGTATTCGTTGATGGAGAAAGAATTATCAGCATGCATGCTAGAAGGAAACATATAGAGATAAACTTCGAATATTATCTAATTCATAGAGCTGCATTCGGAAAGATCTACCTAATCAACATAGGAACAAACAGAATATTTATTCCCTTGCTAGGATATTCATACTAACAGGATTAAATCTGGTAAACATTTATTGTCTAGCAACGATATCAATATCCGGAGATCTATGATATCGGTAAAAATCAGGACAAAGACGTGTCTAGACAATTATATGGCATTGATAAATATCGGTTATATCGAATGTTGTTATTGGAACTGTTGTCGATTAGTTTCCAGGTGAACCCTGAACAGGTAAGTCCAAAACTAAAGAGGTGCCAGTCAGAATTACGTTGTAGTTTTTTTTTCTTGTAAGATGTTCAGAGGCTTTTATATCTTGAAGGTTGCATAGAATGTTATGAAGGACTTTTTGTATTATTTCGAAAAGAGCGGTGCTGTGGAGATTTTCTCGTTGCATTGATTGGAAACTATATGTAATGGGGTGGGGAAAATGCGATGCAGATTATCAGTCGACGAGACGCTCGAAGCACTCAGCACGAAAAACTTCGCCGCTAGAATGAAACACAAAAACACAGAACGGAAGGTCAGTTCTGACGGACGTTTTCAGGGCCTGCCTGCCTGCCTGTCTGTCTATAGCTATTTATGAATGTTCATATATTTGCATATACATATATACGTGCGAGTATGTATGTATATATATATATATATATATATATATATATATATATATATATATATTTACATATATATAAATATATGTTTGTATGTATATATATATATATATACACACATACATACCTACGCACACACACATACGCACGCACTCACGCACACACACACACACACACGTTTGTGTGTGTATAATCACACTAGTTTGAATCTGTTTCTTCTGATCCAATCAGATACGTTTTCTGCATTTATATAAAAATTCCATATACGACAGCACGTCAGGTCGTTTTCAGCTATTGCAGGTGAGAGCCCAGCTGGGGCACCGCATTCTGTTGAAACTTACCCCATTCATTACTACCATAGAATTTCGATGAAGGATAAAAGAATTTCATTGATAATTTATGTCAAGATTCTGTATTAATTATCGCTATCCTCATCCATCATCATCATCGTCATCATGACATGCCAGAAATCAACATTTATTGTTAATAATATTTCTGAAAGAAAACTGCTATTCCGTTACAAAACCTAAACTATTTCGGGTTAGAAATTATATTGAAATATATTAAGGAAGATAATAATAATAATAATAATAACCATAGTTAAAATGAAAAAAAAAAAACTGTTTAAAAAAATATGAAGAAATACTGGAGTTATAACTATTCTAAACGGGCCATTTCCTTTGAACAATGCAATCGAATGCAAAAAAGGAGCGATAAAGCAATACGGAGATTTGCAATCCGAAAGAGAAGAAGAAGGAACGATCCATAAAAAATTGGTAAACGAAGAATAAATGAATGAAAATTCTGGAAGCAATGCATGTATATATATATATATTTGACTTACCAGGCCGAGATTCTGCAAGAGATATAGCGAAGAAAATATGAAACATGTTACGATGTTTTTCAAGAATTCTGTGAATGGAAACTCGCTTTCTTTCCATTCCGATTCATATGTTTTTTGCCTAGAAAAAAATCATGCCATATATTTTTGGAAAATCGTCTCAGACGATGAATTCTTGACGCATTTCAGCAGTTAAACATACTAAATGCGTAAGGTGAATCCTATCTGAGAGACATCATTTTTCTCATATATAT
>NC_068995.1:703526-705465 GCF_001194135.2 Octopus bimaculoides | reverse complement strand
CGATATATATATATATATATATATATATATATATATATACATATATATACACCCATACATAATTATTCTTTTGCCATACCAAACGTAAACTTTAAAAAGTTTGCAATTCCTTTAAAGAAACCTGCCACAAAACTAAGACTTATCTCACGATTGCACACCGAAAACCAGACAAAAACTACGGAAGCCTATATTTTCGACCTAGTAAAGATATTTTCAACAACTCTATCCTACTGAATGTAACCTTTTCTTTTGACCAGAGTTTTACTACAACAGCCTATCCTAGCCCTGTCACCGAGATGTTTAAAACCTGTCATAGATTCAGAGGCTGGCATTGTAAAGTTTAAAATATTTGAATTTTTTTTTTTTAAACGGCTTAATTAAAGAAGATATGGCAGCGCATATGACATTCTATTCAAGAGTTCCTAGGAATATAAACAAGTTCTTATGAGCCGAAGAGTAAGTCTGAGTTCTTGCAACAGTGTGGACTCCGTTAAATGCAGCCGATGGTTAAATGTCTGGGTTAAACCGTCTGACGTAATACATCTGTTACGGATGTAACTAATTAATTATTAGTTGTAATTGATTTATTTAGGGAAGTAGTTTATATATAGTAGTTTATATTTAGTAGTGATTTTTATTTCGAGTTTATTTTTACTTTATGACATTCTTATCATCTTCGGATGCGAGTTCAAAACCCACTACTTTCATTGCTAACGAGAACAAAATATTTTCAATAAGTAACAGAAAAGCAAATTACTGTGAAGAATTCGAAAGAGAGAGAAGGAGAGAGAGAGAGAGAGAGAGAGAGAAAGAGAAAGAGGGAGAGAGAGAGAGAGAGGCAGAGAGAAAAGTAGAGAGAGAGAGAGAGAGAGAGAGAGAGAGATGGGAAGGATTGGTATTAATGAATGTCCGTCAATGAAAGAATGAATTTTGAGTTTACATCAAAAGATGGTTAGTGTTAATATTTATCTTCGTTTCGTTGTTTGCTTTATCGTTAGATTTAAAGGAGAACGAAATAGAGAAATTTATTTGTGATTAGATATAAATTAGACATGACAAGTTAGTATTGTTTTGCGTGGTAGACATATGATAAATTTTGTTTAGATGTGGGACATATTTAGATATATTTGCTAGATGGCGCATTAATTGCATGTTTTATCGACAAAACACTTTGAAATGGAGATGAGCGGGGGCAGCGGCGGCGACGGCAGCGGTGACACAGAAGACTGCTATTTTAATATGGCGCGTTTATTAATTAGATTTTATTTTATGTCGCATTTTTGTGAATAATCAAGTCGTTAGTTTCTAGTAAGCTAGTTATTAGTTCATTGTATTTTCAATGATGACAGTGAAACTCGGGTGGAACAAACATCACATAAAGGAGTTCCATTCGAAAGCCCTTCTTTACTGTTTATTTTTTTATTTATTTGCTGATGCCTACATTTATCTCCGATATACATCGACAAAAAATGGACTTGTTCAAAGTAACGCGTAGTGTGAACACACGTTACTTTGAACACGGAGGCATGTAGTTACGAAATGAACCCCTTATCTACACAACCATGTCTGCGTTTTGATATAGCACATAAAAATGCTGTTTAGAAGTGATAAATTAAAATGTAATTTTGTTGTATTACATTAAAACGTAGTTACAACATAATTGTTATGGATTAAACTATAATATTATGCAAATTTAACACAATGAAATATAGCTTTATAACGTAGATTATACTTCACAATATAATTCAATATAGATATAATTGGACACAGTAGAAAATCTGACGTACTTTGATAATGTAGCGTTTATGTGTCACATATTATATATAATATTGATCTGGTTTTAGATGTAGCACGTTAGAATGTAGTTTTATAAAGTTTTTTTTTCTACATTTATATATAAATAAATATATATATATATATATATATATATATATATATA
>NC_068995.1:700033-702863 GCF_001194135.2 Octopus bimaculoides | reverse complement strand
AAAAAAAAAAAAAAAAAAAAAAGAAAAGATCTGCATTTCACTGAAGGGTAGGAGTATATGTGAACTGTAGTCTTGTGTTCTTCGAATCCGGTAGGAGATTGTGTAAAGAATTAGGACAGTGTGTGTTTTAGTTTGAGACACTGAGCTGGTAGGGAAAATAATTAAAGAAAACGGCATCAACCAAAATGAAAAAAATATTAAATAGAAAATAAAAATACAAATAAAAAATCTCATAAAATAAAACAAAAAATTAAAAAATACAAACCAAATTGTTAACATAGGGGGAAAAACGACAAGACAATATTACACACGAAAATATGAAGCTTTTCCACAAAATTATAGAAGGATCAATAATTTAGTTTTCTGTTATTTTCGAAATGTTATCCATGTCATAATCATCTATTTTTTTCCTCACAACATTTCGATTGTTATATTCTCCAGGTGTATTCTGATGTCACATTATCTGCGTGGCAACAGAGTTTAGAAATCGGAAAAAAGTAAAGAAATCAAAAAAATATGGATTGAAATATTTAAAAAAAAAAAGAAAGAAAGAAACCCACACAATTAGTAAATATGTAGATAACTATCCCAAAATGCAAAAAGCATCGATCAAAAAAAAAAAAACTCTAAAATAATACAAATTACAAAAATATAATATTAATAATTATTGTTATTGACGTATCAAGAGAAATTTCAATTTAATTTTTTTCTTTATAATATTTCACGAATGAAATTTAATCCAGTTAAAAATCACAGCAAGAAACGATGTTTTCTCGACTCATTCAACATTTTGTCATTTAAATCATATTTTAAATTTAGCACAACGAAACCGATTTCTAATTAGTAATTAGCTATTCTATTTAATTTTTACCCCAACACCTATCCTATTATTGAACAGGGTTGATAAAATATGGAACTATTTAAGTACTTTGGTTAATGGCATCGACCGAAACCCTTCCCTCGAAATTACTGGCCTTGTGCCAAAACCAGAAGTTGTATTAGCGCCATAATTTTGAATGTCTGGATGAATTATCCTGCAACAAACTAGTGAATTTTCAGTAAGGAATTTCTTCAGGTTGAGTAGCCCATCCCACTCAAAAGACACCTGGGTAAGGTTTACTTAAAGATGTTGAACGAAACACCCATGTTTCTGGAGGTGAATTATTCAAGCCCCCAAAGAATTCCTCTCAACACATGATTAGGATTCTCTCCCACTACTTCTACTCGTGATCAGAGATGCACATACCGTCAGCCAGTAAGGGACATGCTCAACTGGTTAGGGTCAAACAATTGACAAGCAAATCTGTGGTATTGAGCAGAATATTTGCTGTAGTCCCATCTTTTATACCAAGACAAAATAATGTACATGATAACAATTTCAGTCAGTTAAGATCAGAAGCCACGAGAGCCAGTGCCTGGTACTGCATCAGGGCATTTATTATTATTATCATCATCATAAAGAAACAGAATAAGGCCTTTGGTGATTAATATATAAATTCCACTCTTTCCGGTAAGTGATTTGACCTTGCGTCCCGTGTCGACAAACTAAATAGCAGTCATATACAAGGGTATATGGATTCTAAGCGACCATTTACGGATACTACAAATTTCTGATCTTGAGGCCGTGTGCAAGGACAACTATCAAATATTTACAACCATCTTTGAGATGGTTTTGTAATACTAATATTATTGTCATTCCAATCACACAAAATATAGAATCGGTTAAATTGTACCAAATAATAAAATATAAAAAAGAAATTTAACAATAAAAAAAAAACAAAAAACACCACGTTGAAATAAAAATTAAAATAAATTACATAATTAGATAAATAATGAATAAAAGGAACACATTTACACAACGGATATTTACTCGGCATACATATATATATATATATATACGCATACATACACATATACACAGATATATACATACATACACACGCACGTATATGCATAATGCATGATATATGCATTATATATTAAGTAATATACATACACACACACATAATATATATATATATATATATATATACAATATATAAAATATACATCTTAATATATATATATATATATATATGGACATGTATATGTTGGTATGTGTAAATGTATGCATGTATGTACATGTATACGTATTGCACATATATTGATACTGTTTTGCTGCTCAGAGTATCTCCCTCAATGCAATTCTTCAGACAATAAAACGAGAAAATGTATAAATGGCAGGTTGGGCATTTCTGGAAATCACTTGATATTTCAGACGCTGTTTTTATTGGACTACTCATCCGCAATGCAAATGTTACAACCTGCAAGTATGACAGGTTTTGAATTATTGTGAATCCGTTACGTTTTTAGTTTCCAGATATGTTGCAATAGATGTATTGAATTAATTTAACTTCGTATCTAAAGGTATGTAATTGCTTTGAATGAACACACTCAGTTTTTCAGTGTGAAACTAATGCACTACGGAGAAGTTTTATATCTTAATAGCAACATAAACTTTCCTTAAATTTAGAGGCAGAATATTTCTTCCAAGGCGCCAAAGAAAGCATTTCCTCGAAGGAATTCTGAATTTTGTCAGGTTAAAATTTAGAATGGCTAAAATTTTCCTTTCACTAGGGGAGAACAAACACCACATCATAATATGACTTTGTATGGATTTCAGAAAAGGTATGGGCCTTTGCATAAAACTTCTTTCCAGTGTATCCCAATCCGCCATTCATTTCACTCGTCTGCAGAAGAATCGGAGAGAACGACAAAACTTTAAGTAGCGACGGAATGAATCACTCGCTTCGAATATATATATATATATATATATATATATATATATATA
>NC_068995.1:698964-699535 GCF_001194135.2 Octopus bimaculoides | reverse complement strand
TATATATATAACGAGGGAGATAAAGAATCTAGAAAGAGAGAGAGGGAGAGACAGACGATACACCTAAATACAATTTTAGTGGTTAAATGTCGATTGCATGGCAGCCATAACTGTGTTTTCTCATTTTCTTACTCACCCCATTGACTGAAGCATTAGTAAAGAAATCGTAACAGTGTTTGTTATATTGGACTTGAGCAAAGGAACGAACGAGGCTTCACATACACGTGTTACAGAGATGCGTTACAGTCACGATTTACCGCAGCTTGCATTTGCCATCAGCAGCAGCATGAGCAGCGTCAACATCATTATCACCATAATTATCACTATAATCACCAACATCATCACCATCAACACATCATCATCATCATCATCATGAGCATCAACATTCCATTTTTAACGATTATTATTAGTGACGCCGTGTTTTTTCATGTGTTGGTTTGTTTATGAAGCAACATATTACTAAGATTGCCAAAGGAAAAAGACAATGAGACTTGTAACAAAACTATATACACAAATACATGGATCCATCCATCCATCCATTTATATATATATATATACATACATATATATA
>NC_068995.1:697201-698925 GCF_001194135.2 Octopus bimaculoides | reverse complement strand
ATATATATATATATATATATAAATGGATGGATGGATTATAAAAGAACGGAAGGAGAAACACAGGACAAAACCATGGACGATTCAATGTATAAATAAATAAATATAACAACGACAACAAGAAATACAATAAGAAAAACATCAGCACCCAAAAGCCTGGCTGTGTGTTCTCATTCTCATGTGGTGCCATTTGGAAAGATTCACCTTGTACAGCAGCAAACATTCCAGAAATAAAATAGCAATAATAATAATAATAATAGTTTCAAATTTGGGCACAAAGCCAACAATTTTAAGATGAGGATGGTCAGTCGATACTGTCGACCCCAGTACTTGACTGGTACTTTATTTTATCGGCCCCAATGGGATGAAAGGCAAAGTTAACCTCTGCGGGATTTGAATTCAGAAAGTAAAGAGCCGTAATAAATACCGCAAGGTATTTTTGCTCGACCCTCTAACGTTTCTGATCTGAAAACCTGAAAACATCGAAAATATTGAAATAGATTAAAACATTTCTCTGTGGCTGTAGAGTATGCGAGATGTTTTTTCCCTGTAAGACGTAGTTTTATATATTTCTGAATTGGAAAAGGGGATACTTCAACCATGACGGTTACAGCAACACTGATAAGAAGAAGAACAAACATTCATTCACACAGAAGTGAAATGCGTAAGGATTATAAACGTGTCAAACTATGAAGAATAGAGTGGATGTCTATATTATATTTCATTCCATTATATTGCGACTAAGACTGCAACACTTTGCCGCCCCTCTGAAGAGGATGTTGATCCCTCTTCGCAGGTAGTGTAGGAACTCATTTACAGCCAAGTGGATTGGAATAACGGAATGAAGTGTTGTTGCCCAAGAACACAATGCATTCTCTTTACTATCGGAATGCAACATACCAACCACGTGACCACACGCCACCAACAGTCTCAAGTTAATCGGCATCGCAAGACCACTGTCCACGGTTTATTCTCCCACTTATTGGTGTACAGATGATGGACTGGACAAATTCACAGGCAGGAGGGCAAGTGAGGTCGTTCAATGTAAAACGATGAAACGTTTATCACTTATCTAATCTAATCGAGAGATAATATCGAATGACGGGAACCAAGCCTGGTTCCTTGACGATTTCAAGGAGACTTGGCTACGCCACTGACCTCATAGCAATCTGACGTGGACCACTTTTAAGGTCCCGTCTCTCCTCTCAACTCGCCCAGGAGTGGCTCAGCCATTACTACTACTACTACTACTAAGTCTAATGCATCGTAATTTGACACGTTTGATGAAGGGGGAATAAAGTCCTACCACGATGGAGAAGAAAATAAATACGTATTTTCATAAAATATAAATAAAGAGCGGTAAAAATATCCATAAGTAAACGACAAAAAAATCCCATAATACAGCATAAAAAGTAAGGAAATCGATATAAAAATGTTTTAGATTTGCTCTGAAACATATTTGGTGTTAGGAAAGGAAAAAAAAAAAGACAATCCGAGCATATTTTGTTCTTGGGGAGTTAGAATGCTTTTGGTTGCACTGAACGACGTGAAGGGATATTCAAGGGATTCGAAACTGCGATCTGTTGACTGCAACTCGGGAATAACTTTACAAATTTTACTTAGAGATTGTTATAGCCAAACATTGTTTTAGAGCAAGTCTATATTCATACATACATGTGCATATATATATATATGTAAAAATATATACAAATGATTATATGTATATA
>NC_068995.1:687272-696996 GCF_001194135.2 Octopus bimaculoides | reverse complement strand
ATATATATATATATATATACTTAAATCATTATATGTATGTATATATATAAATACTAATTGTGTGCCCATATATTCAAATTGAACAAATCAGGGGAAAGGACTGTGTTTACTCACCAGTAATTTCGCATAAGAAGGGACTTCCGGCAATGGGTACACCACCGTATTTCACGTTGATCATGTATTTTCCGGCAACGGGCGTGCAGTGGTTGAATTCATAGCCATCATCGACTTCTTTACAGCTGAGAGCAACCTTGGAAGGACCCTCAACAATAATGGCTAATAAACCGGAACCGGAACCAGCTGTGCGCACGAGGAACTTGTTCTTGACACCTATACACATTAGAGAAAAGGATAAAATGCTAAGTATCATATATATTAATAAATCGAAGTGTTTGTGTATGCAGCATGGATGTAGATTCGTGGGTTTTCCGTGGTTGTGGGTTCTGAGGATTTGTTTTATTTTTTGTTTTGCATAACTGAAGCCGTTCACAAAAGAAGAGTCAAGGCTCTTTTATTTAAATTGTCTCTTGGCAGTTTGTGAATTGGTTACTACGTCTGTGTGTGTGTGTGTGTGTGTGTGTGTGTGTGAGTGTGTGTGTGTGTGTATCTTTATATCTTTGCGTATGTAGGTGTGTTGTGTGTGTGTGTGTTCGTGCGCCTGCGTGTATGTATATAAATATTGTATATTTATACACACCTCAAAGCACATGTACATGTCAAAATACATAATTAATGTTTGGAGTAGTGGATTTCGAATTCGACACACATATTTTCTTTCTAGTCTCCCCGCAGAATCTACAACAATCCAAGCTGGAACAGCTTCAATGAAGCCTTTGATCTCCCAACTTAATGGCACCACTCATATATGCTTAAAATCCCCGAAACAACATTGGAAAAACAGATCATTCAACATACGCGGTGGTCTTTGTCGTGCTGGCAAAAAACAACTAGCAATCTAAACAACTATAAAATATTTTGTGCGTTTGGTATTTATCGAATCATCGGTTGATGTGAACCGAACCCGGCATAATTCGTTTCATCTGAGGCTACTGACTCTGGCTGTTGTCCTACCGATAGATATCGCAACTATGAACTCGTCAGTGAAGTTATCAGTTTTGTAACACCAATCAAATATTGCTGATGCCGTTGCTATTTTACTTAGAGAAAACGTTTCGTTTCACGTTGCTTAGCGATCACTTGGACACCTGACACGTGGTACACCTGTGTGCACCTGTTCAGACAACGTTGATTGGATGGAGAACGCATCCGTTTGATCACTATGAAAAATCATCTGTGCAGGTCGTTCGACAAAATCTGAACACTCATACATCCTCTTTAGCGGGAGAATCCATTGTGGGAATTTAACCGAAAATACAATCACTCGAAGTTTAAATACCTGTTTTGCCAAAATCCAAGCCATCGCCAGAAGCGTGCAGCATGGCTGGGTCAGCAGCAACCGAACCAACCATCATAGCAAAAGGACTGTCAGGAATATGAGCTTCGTTTAGTCTGATGGCCACATAGTAGATACCATTTTCTCTAGGAATGACACGAATAGCATATACTCCTCTGTCAACCTCTTCCATAAAGCAGTCCTCGGTACCTCCACATGGTGTGTGCAGTGTGCAGTTTAAGTCACCAGTGGCACCGTTCAAGTTCACGCTGAAAGTAGATGGTTTGTCCACCTTGGAAGAAGAAAAAGAAAAAAGTAATAATAATAATAATAATAATAATAATACTGATAATGATAATAATAATAATCAGGCAACAAAATTATGAACAAGTACTTAGGGTTCTGAATTCTTTACTTCGTTCAGAGGAATTTTCAATTTAGAAGTACAACACAAATAACAATTAGTCCATAATTCACATAAAATATAGTCTGCTCAGTCATCACTCATTAAAATAATATACGAAATATATTCTACGCAAAAACAACCCATTAAGATAACAATACATAATCTACGCATTGACAACCCATTAAAATAAATAACCCATGCTACCACAACCCATTAAAGTAACATTGTATGCAGAAAACCTTGTCTACACCATCAAACCATTAAAATAACTTACAAAACATACTCTCAGCAACAATAAACAAATATACTATACGTAATCACAATCCATTGAAATAATTGAACACAAAATGTTTTCTACATTATCAAACCTTTTCACATTATTCAACATGCACAATATATTCTGTACATAATCCCAACTCCTTTAAAATCATATTCTACACACACGAAACATATTCTACAGCCCTGGTTCTCAACGTCCATATGACCCCTGGAAGTCCATATAAATCTTTTAGGGGTCCACAAAGGCAAAACAGTAGATTGGGGATCTTCAATAGTATTTTATGGGTTCATGAAAAATAATTGCAGGTTTCTTTCACTAATATTTTACATGGTTTAACATATTTTTGGCCGCTAAAAGTTATCCGAAAAAATATCATTGGAAACCTACACGAGTGAATGGGCAAAAATTAAAGTAAGAATTTTAAAAGAAGTATTTACAAAACTAGTTTAAAACGTCAAATAGCTCTTGTGGTCCATCAGAATGAAATGGAAACGAAAGGGGTCCATAAGTAATAGTTGGATGAGAACCACTGTTCTTAACAATTATAACTCTGAAAACTAAACAGCCCTTATTTTGTACCATCGCAACCATTTAAAATAATACATCATGAACAAAATGTATACAACACAATTCCAAACCATTCTGAGACATCTTCATTCTGTATGGAAAGATATTCAGGAGAGGATTGATGGATTCTTCCTACCTGGAGTCCTCTATCTTTGAAGGCATGAACTTCAACCATCTTAGCTTCAACGCTGTCAGGAGTGATGTTAACTTTAAATGGTGACTGGGGGATGTGTTCGTCACCGAATTTGATGTGGACACCGTAGATGCCTGTGACACAAGGAAAAGACAAATACTTGTAGAGAAAATTTGTAAATATTTCGGAAGGAATCAGATAACGTTTATACAGGAAAAAAAACCCAAAAAAAACTAACAAACATTTTGAAATTAATCAGTTAAAATTTATAGATATATTCTTTAACTCTTTTATTTGTTTCAGTCATTTGAGTGCGACCATGCTAGAGCAACGCCTTGTAAAAATTTCAAAAGGAATATATTAATATCTGTAAATACTTAAAAAAGATATGCAGTTATTTCGATAGAAGTCTGTTAACACTTAGGAAGAAATCAGTTTGCGCGTGTGTGCATATATTGTGTATTCAAAGAAAAAAAACAAGAGGAAAAGGAAAAATAGAGTAATGTCTCTTACCAGGTTTGGTAACTTTGTAAGAGCAGATGAAAAGACCCTGTGTCCTTTCTTCAAAACTAATTCTAGCCTTGGAAGGTCCTTCAACTGAAACAGCCATTGCAGATGGGCCTGCTTCTTTGGTGTAGATATTGAAGACATCTAAGGAATAGAAAGATAATTAGAGCAATGAGTATTTAGAAAATGGTGAACAGTGGCAATTAGAAGAAAATGAAATGGCGCTAACACGTTATTAACGTTTAAAATGTCATAACATTATTGGAAGCCATTAATGTAATGTTTTGTACTCCAGGATTATTATATAATGCAGCTTCTATACAGAAGCTAGATTTTTCTGAGAATGATACCCAAATTTCGCTCAAATGGTAATCAAATAATTTCTTCTTAATACGAGCTGAAACTAGGAACTATATGTCCTACAAATCACGAATCCCACCATACTATCTTCAATGTTAAGGACAAACTGAATTATACAGTCTTCGACTAATTTTGTCTGAAATTATAACGAAACGCGTTTGGTGATATGTTTGACCTTTCAATTGAAGCAGACAACAAGAACATAAACAACAACAATGGGAATGGAAATATAAATAAATGAGAAATCGTTTGCTTACTTTCAGTGTTGACTTCACCCTTCTCAAGGCCAGGACCTCCAGCCTGTACTTTGTGGAAACCACCAGAGCTCTGACTGCCAACACTGTAGACGAAGGGGCTACCTGAAAAAAGAGAAATGAAATAGAAAATTGAATAAACAGTCACGTGATTTGCAAAATAAAGATAAGTTGCTCTTAGGTAAATATTCCCTGTTGTCTTTCTATGGTGTATTTAAACCTGTGACGTCACTCCTAAGTTACCGGTTGTTCAGTTATCAAAAGGTAATTCATTATGTAGATTAGTTGTGTCGACGTAATATAAAAAAAAATATTTAAGGTTCATTCTTTTGGTTTATTTCATTCACATCGAAAATGGTCATAGCACTGGATAAATTAATTTTTCACTGTGCGATCTCGCTGAATAAATAGCCCCACTAACTTAGTTTACTCACCATTAGAAGAGAAATATTCCAAGAGAACTTTCTGTCTCTCTGTTCCGTTTTGGGAAAACATTTAGCAAACATGTTAAACCATACTGGAATCGGATGCAAGTGATAAGGGAGAAGAATCATCAAACAGATTTTGCAAATGGATGACCTTAAGTTGTACAATTAGAGAGATACTGCTACAAATAGAACTCGGTGTTACTAGAGATTCGGATTAGGAAAAAACCCAGACACATTAAGGTAACTTTGCAGAGAGAAAATTAAAGAACACAAATATCATCTTAGTTAAGATAAATATGAGGATTTCCATATACAAGAAATATTATAACATTTAGCATATTATACAATTTGGGGAAAAATCGCTGCTTTAATAGAAATGTTGAAAAAGATGCGAGTTACCTGATAAATGAAGACCCTTCTGCTTAATACTGAGAATGTGGGTGCCTTTCATTTTTGGTTGGAATCGAACGTTGTAACGGTAGTCATCTTCATCAACAACTTCGCACAGTTCACAGGAACCTTCTGGGTCAGTAAGAGCAGCTTCCATATCGAAGGGGTTTGTACCTAAGGTGATTAAATTTGAATGAAAGAATTTAATTTAGGAAGAATGTAGTGGGATGTTATAAAGTATAATGATAATATTGTATAATTATGGAGAGTGATATATTTTCTATTCTTCCAACGAGTCACAAAATCACCGATAGCAGAAGTAACAAACGGGTGTGTCTATACATACAGACCCCCCCTCTCTGTCTAGTCTGTCTGTCTGTCTGTCTGTCTCTGTCTCTGTCTCTCTCTCTATCTCTATCTCTCTCTCTCTCTCTCTCTCTCTCTCTCTCTCTATATATATATATATATATATATATATATATATATATATATATATATATATATATATATATATAAATAAAAGGTAGTGGCAGTCCAATTTTGGGGCGAATGCGACTGTTGTTTAGCCCCAGGAGACATCGGCTCCAGCTGGCTATATGACACACGGGCTGTGTCGTTATATGTAAATACTGACTAGGACAAATAAAGGATAAAATCCTTTTAAGGGCAGACAAAATTTTTCTGCTCTTAAAAAGATTTTATCCTTTATATGTACTGGTCAGTATTTACGTGTTGAAAATATATCTTTCTCCTTGTTCTACAATACATTTCAACGCTTCAAAAACAAATTTATGTTTGTTTACATATGAAGTAATATATATGTATATATATGTTTATATATACATATGTATGTATTCATACAAATATATATGTATGTGAAGAATAAAGAGAAAACTTTTTAAAAATAAAAATTGAATATGCAGGTTCTTCAACTTCGTTTATCGAGAAGAGATTCTCTCCCCTTTAACGGTGAATCATCATCGGAGGCAAACCAAACCACGGTCGAAGTAGCAGATGCTGAGACTTCTGTAATTATTGCATAATATTACAGTCCAATATTGTCTTACAATAACGTAGAACCAAATTTGCCGAAGTAAAATATAAAATTAAAAAATTGCGAAAAGGAAGACGTTTGTGCAGACATGTATTTTTGTCTTTCTTTTTCTTCAAAATTGGCATTTAAAGAGAAAGATTCCATACCTGGGTACCTAACAACAAATTCCACATTGTCTCCAACGTTTACAAGTTCTGGGAAGACAATCTCTTTCTCAATAGTTTCCCTCAAACGACCGGAAGGTTCACCCCGGACGTCGACCAAGAAAGGGCTGCCTGCAAATGAAAAAAAGATGAATAAATAAATATTTTCAAGACTATTTTTTCTAATAAAACGGATAATTAGTATTTGGTGTTAATTTTACTAAATTAGTATTTGAACACGTTACTTTTTGTATTTGAGAATTTTATGAGTTCGTGATAAAATCAGTTTTTACCCACACAAACTTTCATGTATGTATGATTATCTATCTATAGATGCATACATATGCAGCCATATATGCTTATATGCACTCACACGCACCCACCCACAGACACATATGTGTGTGTGTTTGTGTGTGTGTGCCTACATACTTACAAATACATCCAGCATTCTAATCGTTCTTGCCGCATAATTTTTGTCTGCTACTGATATGTGTCTGTGTTTTTAACACAGTACATCAATAAGAAATATTACCTCCGGACAAATATCCCAGTGAACTTAGTTTGTTTTTGTGATGTATTTGCGTTTAGTATGATACATAAACTGTTAATACTGCTTCTGTTGCACACAATGGATGACAAGAGATCTTCGAAACTTACCTGCGATGTTCTCATCGGAATACCTGACGTTGATGATGTAGATTCCAGGTTCATGAGGACTGTAGTCAATAGTGTAGACATTATCTTTACGTTCTGTGCACAAAATCTCAGACCTATGAGGACCGTCAATTGCAACAGACAGACCACCATAACCTGAAAAGGAAGGAAAATAGGTTCGAATCATCGGATCAAATTAACTCGCATTTAGTTCGACATTATTTAATCTGTAAATTCATGCACAAGGTCAATAATTTGAAGGGAGAAGACTGGTCGTTCATATCGATACTTGATCTTGGCAGTATTTCGTCAACTCCAGAAAATTGAAAGTCAAAACTAGGTATTAATGTTTCAAGCAAAAGTTAAACATTTTATTGATTGTGATTATGCAAATTTACACACGTTTTGTAAATTTACATTTTATGTCGTCTGGCTTTTAAATAAATTGACGATTAAAACTATTAGCATTCTGTCCCAAAGAAAACAATTTAATTCTTTCGATACTAACCCGCCTGATCCCACCCTGGTTCTATGATACTAACTTTATGCTTTAAAGTGAGCTAAATTAAAATCTTTCATTAAAAAATTTCCCGCTAACACCAAGTTAAAAATGACAACCTTATTGTTCCAAACAACATCTTAATAATAACTAGGCAGATCAGAAAACAATTCGTTCGTTGATTGTATAAACAAAACCAGGGACGTTGGTTTGGCTCAGAGTTCTGGTGACTTCTTGCTGATCAGCATCGAAACATCGGTATCCCAGAATGCTGTGCGCCAATAAAATGAGTGCATTGAACACACTGTTTTTGTAATAGAGAGAAGTTATTCTCTTAAGACATACACAACAGTACTCAACATATTTTGCGTCTGAACCAGTCTAGACATGTTAAGAATAAATATGCAAATATTCTTCTAGATTTCACTGCAGACGACGCAGATAACGATTTATTAGTAAGAAAGTTGACTTATTCGAAACCTTCCTAAAAATTTCATAATAAGCATGAATAATGAGAAAATTATCTTCGAAATTTCCTGAAATAAAATCAGCGTATTTCAGTGAGTTGATGGCGTGGAACTTACCGGCATCTTTGGTATCAATGGTCAAGATGTTTTTACTGTTGGCAATAGCTTTCTCAGTGGCGCCACTGATCTTCACTTTTCCTGGTTGTCCAACCTCATCGTTGCTGATTTTAATGTTGAAAGGACTGTTATTGATGTGTTTCTCTCCACTCATAACGTTCACAACATATTGGCCTGATTCTTTTGGAGTGAACGCAGAGATACCTGATAACAAAGACAGAAACAGAGTAAAGAAAGAATTAATAACAATTTAATAAGTAAACGCATTCATAAATGTATACTGGCAGAAAAACAGACTTCATATATTAATCTCTACAGCTGTTTCAATGACACAAAACATTGTTATTTGTATAATTATATAATTAAAATATATAATTTGATGCCATATATTCCGATATGGTAACACGGCACATTTTAATTAAAACAGTTATGTATTTTAACCACATCTATACACATAAATGGCAATTTCTCTCTGTTTGTGACTGTCTGTGTTTGTGAATTTTCTACTTTTACTCATCCGAGACTAGCCAACCGATCTTGATGAAACTTGAAACGTATGTGGGGCTTATTACCATGCGGTCACCCACGCACTTGGAATTTCAAGAAAAAGGAAATTGATAATTTTTAATCTACATCGCTTTTTCAAAAATTAGTCGGACATTTCAATGCAAATTCTCATATGAATGCTAAGAGTCTATAAAAATTTATACACAGAGCTGTCTTGCGCTTGTATTTGCCATGTGTTTTCGGTACGTATTACAGCTACATAATTATGCATTCCTTGGCGATCCTACTGACGAGTTACAGGTAGAAAATTAATTTATTTAGTTATTAATAGCGAAACTCGAGTATAGGATTACCTATTTTTTTAATTCACTCTAGTGCCTAATAGCAGCGTGTTTTGAGAATTCCTTTTTGTCGTGTTTTGGGTTTAACTGCTCTATTTAGCATGTAAGAAGTCCTGTCAAGAGCCTTCTCTCTGTGTATAAATTTTCATACACTCATATATATATGTACATAATTATACATAGATACAAGCATACATGCACACACATTATATATATACACATATATATCCGTATAGATAAAAAGATTAAACTTCGATATTGATATGTTTAAGAGCGAAATATTGAAATGTATGTATGTATATATATTTATATGTATAAGCTTGAGTTTATGTGTGTGTGTGTAAGTGTATATATATTTGTATAGAAAGAAAGATGGAAAGTGAGCGAGAGGAAAGAGAGAGAGAGCGGGAGAATGTAAACGTGAGAAAGTGTGCGTATGTGTGAGTGAGTGATTGAGAGAAAAAGAGAGAGTGATTGAAAGAGTGAGAGAGAGAGAGAGAGAGAGGGAGAGCGAACAGAGATATCTCATGCAGGTGTATAGCATACTTCAATCCGAATGTTTGGCGTGAAGCCGCCTGTAGCAGCGTTGCGGTGAGGAGGAGGATGGGAAAAGCGAGGTAGAAGAAACACCGCCAAGTACCATCACCACTACTATCATCATCAACAACAACAATAACAGCAACATTAAGTTATGAGGTATCGTCTGCATTTTTTTTTTGTCGTCAATCCTATTTTGGTAAAACATTTTGTAAGGACAGAAGGAAATGTCGAGACGTTTATCATGTAAACATACATACAGATATATAATGCGTAGACATATATGCGATTACAACATATACTCATGTATGCACACATACACACGCGTTTACTTGCAAGTGTGAGTGTGCGCATGTATACATACATATATACATACATATATACATATATACATATATACATATATACATACATACACACACGCTCACACACATATACATATGTATACTAAAAACAACTCGTCGGATATAAAAATATCTCAAATTATTTTATATCTCTTTTACTCTTTTACTTGTTTCAGTCATTTGACTGTGGCCATGCTGAAGCACCGCCTTTAGTCGAGCAAATCGAACCCAGGACTTATTCTTTGTAAGCCTAGTACTTATTCTATCGGTCTCTTTTGCCAAACCGTTAAGTTACGGGGACGTAAACACACTAGCATTGGTTGTCAAGCGATGTTGGGCGGGG
>NC_068995.1:678299-687231 GCF_001194135.2 Octopus bimaculoides | reverse complement strand
ACAAACACAAACACACATATATATATAGATATACATATGTACGACGGGTTTCTTTCAGTTTCCATCTACCAAATCCACTCACAAGGCTTGAATTTAAGATGTCTCTTTTTAAACTTTCATTAAACTTCAATATAATATTATTACTTCCGTACACTATCCATGAAAGGGAAGAGTTTGTATGGAGATAAATTGGTCATATTTAAAAGACTAAACAGTAAAGATCTCACTCATATTTCAAAATTTCATTCATACACCCTACAGCTGTTTCAAGAGCGTAAGGCAATCACCATCGTCATCCGCATAATCACTGTATAAATCATACATCAAAAGTAGATCATTTATTAATTTGAATGAGATGAGACAACCATTAATCATTTAATTTAATTATATCTATATAATGGTTACAAAAATGATAATGTCTGTATTGTAACTGTTCAAACAGTTTCAGAGTGTAAGAACGAAATTTGGAATTATCACTGAAAGCCACACACACACACACACACACAGCTGTAAGTAAAAAAGGTAAACATGCAGTTCAGTAAACAAACATATATACATGTAGACATATAACTGAAGCCACAGTTTTAATCAATCGATGCTCAGGGAAAGTAATCGATCTGAGTAATTTCAACAATCATTAATGCTTCATCGATGATCTGTTAGTCACTTCTGTCCATAGACACAAGTGTAGCGAATGAGGAATCTTTTAAGCACAGAAAACGGACTAAATTGGTCTAATTTGCATAACATGCAAATGTTTCAAACGGGATTTATTTGAATGAACGTAATTAGCTTTTCTGTAACTTAATTAGAGAAGGTGTGTGTTTATTTACTTATGTATGTATGTATGTATGTGTGTGTGTATGTGTGTGTGTACCTCCGTATATGTATCTCTACATCTTCAGGGATATTTTCGAATCTCTGAACGTTATGGTATCGGGTTAACATTAAACATACACCGTTACGATACGTTGATTTGCTGGAATGAATTCATTAATTAACAAGTTAATTACCAAGTGAGCCATCAACAAGCTTCTTCAGGAAGCAAGTTTCAACGGAACCCTTTGGTGTCTTGATGTTACCATGGAGATTAACCATATCAGCTTCCATTACTCTCAAGGAATATTCACTGCTGTTACCCAAGAAGATCTGGGATCGCTTCCTTCCAATACCTAGAAAATCACAGAAGAAAATCGAGTTGGATGAGGATAATAATATTAACAACAACAACAACAAAAACAACATCATTATCAACAATAATAATTATGCTTAAAATTTTGGCACAAGGTCGGCAAGTTCGGGTGACTACATCGACCCCAGTGTACAACTGGTAATTAATTTATCGAAAGGCCGCTAATAATTTCGTCCGCCATGCTAACGATACATATATATATGTGTGTGTAAGAAATTAATAAGAAATAAAAATGATAATGTAGTAAAAAATTGTCATAAACTTCATTTTAATTTCTTATTGATGTTCAGTACTCGACTGATGTTTTGTTCTGAAGTATGTGTGTATTGAGTTCTAACACCTGTATATTAGTATCACTAAGCCGAAGCAAAATACTGTGTGTGTGTGTGTGTATGTGTGTGTGTCTGTGCGTGTGCGTGTGCATGTGTGTGTGTGTGTGTGTGTGTTTCTGCAAAACTTTTCGATTCATGCTTGGGTACACGGTGTTTTTTTTTTGTTCAGAAAATAAAAGATTGGAGTAAAAACGATACTTCAAGGGTTGATGACCTCGAGAAATGGTTAACGGCCAGCTTCCAAACCTATAGATTGACTGGTGATTCCATTAACGTTTTTGGTTCTTAGATGTCTTTTGGGGCTTAGAACCAAAGACAAAAATCATTGCACCGTGCACCAAAAGCAGAAGGGAGGGCACTTTGACAAATGTTCCATTTAAAAAAAAAATTATAGTGTACAGCTGGGCTCAGTTCTTGATGTGTGTAGTGTACAAAAAAATTATTAATGCGCCATTGTTTCAATTTGATTTTCTCTCTTTTTCTATAAATGGTGTGGTGGGTGTGTTGTGTCCGTGTGTGATTTTGATCGTCTGTATATATAACAGATTTACACTCAATTGCTTGCAAGCTCTTCCCACCCAGCTCTCTAAACTTCATATGGATAAACTATCAGAACCCATGAACTTCTGCTGCTCTATCAAATATAACACGAAGCAATCGTATCATTTACCTGAGATCTTGGAGGAGAATGGAGAACCTTTGATATTTTTTCCGTTCACCTTGATGGAGATATCGTAAGCTCCAGGATTCATGGGGATGTAGCTGTATCTGAAAGCTCCATCTTTAAGATCTTCTTTCTTTAAATCCAGTTTTGATGCTCCATCAATTGAAACAGCCAGATCTCCTGAAAAATACATAAATAAAAGAGTCAACAAGAAAAATTTAAGAATATCTCTCGATGTAGTGAATCACTTCTCAAACATCCCGCACAACTCACGCTTAGAGACAATTAAATGCTGGTTGGATAATTATATTCGTGAACCTCTCTAATGCATAAAAAAGAATCTATAATAGAAGGATTAAAATTTATTCTGGAGAATAAATATTCTATGTTCAATGAAAACGTTTTACAACAAATCTATGACTGCGATGGAGGAGAAAACAGTATGTGTGTGTTTTGTCAACTACACAGTATAGAATAGTCAGTTGGGCACCGTCTGTGAGAAAAAACAGCACCATGATGCAATTCACTCTGCAAGAAATTTGGAAACGACATGCTTTACTGCTTGACATTTCAGAGCGTTTGGGTGTCAATCTGAGTACAGTGCAATCTGAGGACATGTACTGAGATTGATGGCTCTCTCCATTCAGTCATTCCAGAAGTGTAAAGGAGCCTGCGAAACTTGAAGTAGCACGAGATCCAAATCAAACCGTTTTAAATAAAACACTCACACACACACACACACACACACACATACATAACAAGCAATGTAGCTAGCTAGAAAATTTGTATAAGTGATGAAAGTAGCAAGTATTCTGAGCAGTAAGGTTTATCGCCACTTCAATATGGTTGTTTCATAGGAACCAATGCTACTACCATTTTTAAGCCCTCCGACTAGTTATTGATGCAACCTGCACCCGATATATATTGTATGTAGGGGTGTGAACACCCACCATCTTCTAGCAGACGACAGGACCACCTGACCGTACGGTTTCGAGCTATTTGTGTTCATCCTCAGTGAAGGGCACCTGTCCGCTAGAGATAGCAGGAATTCGCTCCATCACGCAATATATAGGAAACCAAGTAACAGTAACTATACTGTGAAGTAATGTCTATCGCTACTTCAATATGGCTATTTCGTAGGCACCGAGGTTACTACCAATTTTAACCCCGATGTATGTATGTATGGATACGTACATACCTACACTGTTTAGAAAATTAGCTTGGTCATGTGCAAGGTCATTCCTCACTTTAGAAAAGCATCTGGCACAGGCATTGTAAGATTTTTAACATCTCTGTTATGTGTTATATACAATGACCGGTTATAGCCGAAAGAAGCGCCAATTATTATCACACCTGTATTGCTTTAAGGTAATAATTAAACGAAGATATTGCTCGAAAACGAGCTTCTGCCAAATCTCTTTCTTTCCCTCTCTCTCTCACTCTCTCCCTTCACCCCTCTCTCTCTCTCTCACACACACACACACACATATGAAGAATATATTGATAGACATATATAAAATATGTATATATAAATGTAAAAATAATGGCGGTCACTGCATCCTAAGCGCTCATGAATGAAATAACTTGATGATCATAAGTTTAAAATAACAATACTTACTCTCGTTGTGTGACACAACCATGAAAGAAGCTTCTTTGCCGCTGCATCCACCGTACAAACCAGCTCCATAAGCAGTAACGTATTTTCCATTGTGGCTGTCAACCAAGAACTGAAGTGGGCTTCCTGCAAGAAGAAACGAAACCAAAAGCCGCAAATTAAAAATTTGAATTAGTAACAAAGAGAAGAAAGGGAGAAAATAGTATCAACAGGAAGAAAATAATGCAGGAGTTCATTGCAGATGAAATATTACGAAGGATGAGCAGAAGAAGTGATTATCTATCTATCTATGAGACTGTATAAGTATTTGTAAGTATAACAACAGTATATACACACACACACATACATACATACATACATACATACATACATACATATATATATATATATATATATATATATATATACTTGAAATATGGCCACAGTCTCAGGGCTGAAACATATAAAAGAATAAAAGAATTTACATATGTCGAAGCACCGGTTATCTCCAAGTCCTCTTATGCTAATGAATCGGGTGTGTATGTATGTATATATATGAATATACATAATTGCCTCAAACAACGCCCTGGCACATAACACACACACACACACACACACACACACACACACACACACACACACACAGAGTGTCAGATAGAAACGTGTGTCTAAAACAAGGAAACAATATTGTATTACAGGGAACTGAAAAGAAAAATAAAATATAAAAAGAAAAAAATATGAAATTTCAGGGTTTGGAGAAGGTAATGAAACGTTAAGGGTTCGAGATAAGGTAAAGTTTATTTTTCTGTTGGAGCAAGGAAACATTTGGAAAGAATCTTGTGAATGTATGTGTGTGTTATGTAGTAGGGTGTGTTCTGAGGCAATTTGTTTCGCTTCAATGCATTCGGATATGTCTATATAATGTCCTCCCTTTATATTCACACACACACACATGTATGTACGCATGTGTGTGTGTGTGTACGCAGGTAATATAGTATCTCTGCAACCATAATGTTATACATTTATATAGGTATACATGTTTCAGTTATGCTCGTGTATATGCACGTGAGGGGTATCTACTTTTGTGTGAATGTGTGAGTGTATGTATGTATGTATATATATATATATATATATATATATATATACACACACACACACACACACACACATACATATATCTAAATACTTACATACAAATATGTGTGTGTGACTGTGTGTGTGTGTGTGTAAGTGGTTGTGTGCATGAATGCATGGGTATGGAACGAGTGCGTGTATTGTGTATCTCACTGTGACAGTATATTATGTTTATAACATTACATAAACACACACACAGCACGTATAAACATTACAGAGACTACGATACTTGAAAGATAGAAATGGATAGAAATGGATAGAAATTGTATCATTGCCAATACGTGTATATATAAACACACACACACACACACACACACACACACACACCGAGCTCGTTTTAGAATTCCTTCCGTCTAGCAAACCACTGAAAGGGCTCGGGTGGGCCCATGGCTTATTATGAAGAACAGCTGACGTGTGTGATTTAAGTACAAAACCAATAATATTGAGGGGAGGGGCTTAGTCAGGACCAACAAGTCCAGTGGTTGACTGGTTCGGTGAAAGACAAAGTCGACGTCGGCGGAATTTGAACTCAGAACTTAGCGGCAGGCGAAATACAGTTAAGCATTTCGCCTGGCGTGCTAACGATTCTGCCAGCTCGCCACCTTAATAATAATAATAATAATAATAATAATAATAATAATAATAGTAATAGTAATAACAGCAACAACAATAATCGCTTAAACATATTTTCACTATGCTATGTTTCAACTTGTGTTCTCTCTTTCTGTGTTTATTTATTTGTGTCTTTGTTACGACGACGACGACTACTACTACTACTACTACGACGACTACGACTACTACTACTACTACTACTACTCGCTATTTTATATCGGGTTTCCGTCGTAATTCCCTCGAGCCATGTTTGGTGGCAAGTTGGAGTCTTCCAACTTCTTTCGAGTGTTCTACGCGTGCGTCTGTCTGTCTGCCTGCCTCTGTGCGCGCGCGCGCGCGCGTGTGTGTGTTGGATGTCGTTCACTTGCATCAAAAGCAATCTGAGATGTTAGGCTTCGCTACCACTAAAAACATCCCACACAGCGCCGCGATCAACATTTCCGCGCCTCCCCCACTCCATACACTAATATCATCACCTCCATCATCGCCGCAGTCATCATCATCATCATCATGTTCTTTTACATCATCGTCATCATCATGATAACCACACCCAAAACTAGCAAGACAGTAACTATCATGAGAGGGCCGACCTGCTAGAAATAGTAGCCAAATGTCGCACAATATCACACGTAGACTATCTTAGAAAAGAATACATTATAAACTGTCGCTGTGAAGGGATTCTCTATAAAAGGGATGGGCATAATCGGAATGCCTACGCTTCTTTACACACACGCGCGCGCACACACACACACACACACACACACACACACACACACACACACACACACACACACACACACACACACACACACACGCGCATTAAAGTTTTTCTTTAAAAGCGTTCATTGCATACGTGAGTCTGACGATCCCAGTCACCAGTGAAACCGTCAAGGTTCCCCTTGTAAGCTAATCTATGTTGTATAGGGAGCATTTTAAACTTTTTGCCCCCACCCCCAAGTAGGATACACACACATGTATATATATACACGTGCATATATATATATATATATATGATATATATACACACACATACACACACATATAAAACTACCGGGTTTCCTGTATCCCCATCTCTCTCTAGCTCTCTCTCTCTCTCTTTATATATATACATATACACATATATATATATACATACATACATCTATATATATGCATATATATATATGTATGTATATGTGTGTGTGTATATATATAGATATAAATGTATATGCAGGTATGTTATGAGTAGGAAATAGGCGTGTTGAACACGTGTTGCTTTAGTAAATTCAACAGGCAACAAATTTGGTAGAGACAGACAATTATGTTGTTAATTTTTGTGAAATAGGAAGCGTGTGACTCAGCTGTGATGTACAGGAAGGATTGTCTTTGGTATGTACACCGTTGACTCACCACTGGCAGATTCCATACTGCCATTGCTTTTGCTGCTGAACATCACATCACATGCATACATACATACATACATACATACATACATACAAGCATTTACTGGGAAAGAGTACATTTATGGTTAACTTCTTGCAAACCCACGGTTTCTCTACCCGAATCAAAATTTACTTCTGTACCCAATATCATACTACACAAAATACTATAAAGTTTCATGTTTCCATAGCTTCAGAGATCGAATTCGTGTCCCTACATGCACACAGTTCTTCGTCGTTAGACATGAGGACTTACGTGTTCGATCCACTGAGTTGTTGTTTGGTGTTTCCTTGAGCAAGGCATTTCATTGCACATTCCTCCAATCTACTCATCTGAAAACGAGCCCCGGCCGAGCGCTGTTCCCTTTCTCTATCCAGGTGTCACACCCTGAATGTGATACTTGGATAAAAGAGTGGGTGAGCTGGGAGCATGCCTACGTCTGTTGGCGACTACGAAAACAGTGCTAAAACAATTAGCAAAACCATGGGTGATGTCACCAAGAGAGCCTCGTTGTATAAAGGGGCAGAACGAGGAGTGTGCAAGAGAAAGTGAAGGGAGTAAAGAAAGGAAGAAAGCCAAATGAGTTTTATTAGGAGACAGCGACATGTTAATTCGATGACACTTGACTATAAATATAGAACTGGCGTGAAACAAACTATACATACACAATAAAACGGTACTATGACAGACAGACAAGCAAAGAGACAGACAGACAGACAGACAGACAGACAGACAGACAGAGAAGCAGGCAAACAAACAGACAAGGAGAGAGGCAGAAAGAAAGGTAGATAGATAGATAGATAGAGAGAGTGTGAGAGAGAAGGATAAGTGTTTGGCGAGGAGCAGGCATGAGCACTGTTCTTTGTGTACTTCCTGTCTGTTCTTGCACATTCTTTCTTGAGAGTCTGTATGTTGTCAGTACCAGGAATCTATCTGAATGCACAACGTATGACATTTCTGGGACACTACCTCAATTCAGTGGCAACGTATACTGCATCGTACAGTTTTCACTGAAAAACTGAGATACTTCTCTGAGAAATTTTTCTGCATTATCTCATCCAATCAGAATTTGCTTCGTGAGTCAACTAGTTCTAGTTTAAGGTGTTTAAAATGTTTTCTGAGTTCCATTTCTCCATGATCGTTGGAAAAGCGGATGTGTGAAAATTGGAGTATCAATTTGTAAAGTTTCAGCTTCACCAAATATATGTTCAATCTATAGGTGCATGTTTGTATATGTGTATATATATATGTGTGTGTATAGAGCATAATCATTATCTATTCGGTCGAAGCTCTGTCGTTTCATTAAGTTTCCCAAGTGTCTGACCAACCAGACGACTGCCACGTTTGTTTCCAATAAACGACACATGTTAACTCAAGGTGATGCCGGAACGTCAATGTCTCATTCGTAACGAAGAACATGTCCATTATGGGTTAAGAACAGCATTTACTAACAGAACCGTCCCCACTCCAAGAAAATAACAAACAAACAAACAAAAACAAATGAACAAGAAAGGATTGTGTTAAGGGAAGACAGCTGTTTGCCTGGAGAACTAACTTTGAGGCTTAGCTTCTGTTTTCAGCTTTCTCGAGCCTAGTTCCTCTATAACTGTTGTGTCATGTATACAAGACACGAAAGAGCGTCTTTCTTCAGGGGACATAACTATACTAGTCTCGTTAGTACGGCAACACTATTTAGCTTAAACTCCAGTTACTGTTTTGTGTCGAACCACTGACTACTTATGAAGTTGTAGGTTTAACTAATGTGCTATTTGATATTGAGACGGACAGGAATATCTATTAATGGATATTCGTATTATGTGTTAACAAAATTGAAAGAGGAAATATTAAAACATAAAGAAACATTTTTTAAGCATTTGTTTAAATTTATTACAAACAGACATTTATGCGCAATCCCCAAATCGTTGGTGGTCTGCATATCTATCTATCTATGTCAATCTTATATATATATATATATATATATATAT
>NC_068995.1:674046-678201 GCF_001194135.2 Octopus bimaculoides | reverse complement strand
TATATATATTATTTTGCTTAAAAGAGTTCCAACACTGTCTGTTTTTTATGTTTTATTTATATTCCTGCAGAACTAATGTGGGGTATAGAATATGGAATATACAATATATAATATGATATACAATATACAATATAAAATAAAATAAAATAAAAATGGATGGCACCATGAAAGAAAGTATTGAATGTAGATGAAATATTGTGTGTTCAATATAAAGGATCAAATATATAAATATATAAATATAAATATATAAAGGCGACTCGAGTTTCAGGGCTATTTCCCTTCGTCATGGCCGGTATGACAAAATTATACAATATATGTAAAATTTATGTATACATACGCATACATACACACACACACACATGCATACACGTATATACACACACGCATATATATATGTAGTTAGATAGTTCGGAATGCGGGTGAGTACGCAGGTGAGAGTATGGGTATACGATACATGTGTTGGAAGTCAGGTAGGCGGGTATGTGACTGGGTGGATATCTGAGTACCAGGGAGTGTAGGGATGTTGGTGTAGTAGATAAACAGTTGGGTACGGGTATTGGAAGGGTGTTCGGCGGTAGCTCGGTTGATAGCTAAGGGGTATTTATGTAGGTGGGTTGGTAGGTGCTTAATTATGTAAGTAGGTGGCGAACGAAGGCTATGGGTAGCTAGAAAGATAGATAGGCATGTATGTATACGGGTAGGATGTTTGATGGGTAGATTTAAAATATAAATATATAGAACTCGGTTGCTGCGAAAGTGAAAGAGATCATACTTTTGATATTTGATATCGCCATCATATCTCTCACGTATTGTACAAAAAATACACATATAAATACATACATACACACACACACATATACACAGGGATATGTACACCTATATTCCCACATGCATAAACACACACACTCAAATATTTACAAATATACACGCTCTCCTCCAAACGATAAACAGGCAGACTTATTTACATAGAGATAAGTACATACTTATACACATATATGCATGTATATATATATATATATATATATATATATATATATATATATATATATATAGAGAGAGAGAGAGAGAGAGAGAGAGAGAGACGTACATACAAGCTATCTATAAAGCATTGTTAACGCATTAGAGATTTATACACACATACCTATGTACAAATACATAGATAGTTATACACACACACACACACACACACACATATATATGTATGTATGGATATATATGTATGCAAATTTAGTAGTCGTAGTAGTAATAGTAGTAGTGGTGGTTGTTTTAAATTGTTAATAAGCCACCCACATTATTTATATATGTGTGTGTATGAACAAGCATGCGCACACACACACACACACACACACAGAGTAAGAGAAGTGCCGTCATAAACGGCAAAGAGCAGTCGTTAGCGCCTGGGGTGATGGAGGGGAGGAAGCAGAGACACACTTCCAGTTCTTACTTCCCTTTCCTCATCTTCTCTTACACACGCACGCACGCGCACATCACTTTCACTCCTCCCTCTCTCTCTCTGTAATTCTTCCTCTCAACAACCAAAATTTATTCTTCCTCCGCCTCTTGCCCACACCTAGACACGTGTCTGCTACCGCCATCACTGACACTCCTACTTCCTCCTCTCCACCCCCCCATCAAAGTACCCTCCCCGCCATGATGTTTTTTTCCTCACTTCCATGGCCAATTTTGGGCAACTTTACACTACGACAATAGCACCACCACATCACGGCACCCACCACCACCACCACATCACGGCATCCACCACCACCACCACCACTACTACTCCCAACACCATCACCACCTTCTCTACCACCACCACCACCTCCTCCTCCAACGCCGCCGCTACCAACAATCAATCGGTTGTTGTCATAAGAATAATGGTCCAGTCTTCTTCCCCTCTCGCCTTAATCCCACTGTCACCCTCCGTCATGGGCTAGAAGAAGTCCTATAGAAATAGCAGTCAAATCGTCCTCAAAACACACATTATTATTTGTAATAAAGAAAACGTATACTGATGAGGGAGGAAAGTAAGCAAAACGAGGAGGACGGGCGAGGCTGGAATGCTCTTTATCTTACTTAGGCTCGATCAAGGCTGGCCTGGAGGCCAAACAACAACAACACTAACAACGACGACTATAACGACAGCAGCTTACATCTATTACACACCATACTATAATATGGCCACGGCTACACGACAACGACCACCACTACGGCCACGACCACCACTACTATCACTGATAGCACGGTTGCAACAACCAATACTATTATAGTTTCTAATTTAGACAAGCGCCGAGCAATTTTAAAAGGGAGGACGCAAGTCGATTCCGTCAATTCCACTTTTTAATTGATCCCCTATTTTATCTGATCCCCGAAAGGATGAAAGGCAAAGTTGACCTTGGCGGGATTTCAACTCAGAACACAAGGAGCCGGAAGAAATGACGCGAAACATTTCGACCGATGCTCGGACAATTCTACCAACTCGCTGCCTTATATACGAACCCTACGATTTTAATTTTGGAACAAGGCCAGCAGTTTCCAGGGGGACGGGATTATTCGAACCCCAGTTCTTGATTGGTATCCATAGACTTTATATAAATAAATGATAGAAAAGGAACTGAACGACATTCCTTACAAATGTACATATATTGTGGTTGTGGATCTCCGTCGCTCAACGGTGATGACACAAGTGTGTTGATCAACGGAATTACCAAAGCTGGTTATTACAGACTCGTCTTCATTTGTACCTTTAACTTACTATGTGAGTGACAAGGTTGTGACATGATGCGTGTGTGTGACAAGACGGTAGCTTTCAGTTACAGGTACTATCCTTGTTAAAAGCTTCTGTCGAGTCGTCAAGAGGAAATGGTAAAAGACATTTGGTCGGGCATCAAGATCGGTCTCGGAATCTCTGGATTTTGCCAAGTAATATTAATTAGTCGGCCATGCTGCATCTACATAACATTGCAAGAACATGTGTGTATGTGTGCGTCTGTTTGAATGTGTGTGTGTGTGTGTCTTTGAGTTTGTCCTCACCACCGCTTCACTACCGGAGTTGGCCTGTTTACATACCCGTAACTTCACGGTTCGGCAAAAAGACGAGATAAAATATGTCCCACACTTAAAAAAAACAAAAAAAAAACTAAGTACAGGGGTCCAATTTTTCGACTAAACTTTTCAAGGTGGTGCTCTAGCTTGGCCACACAGTTCAACGACTAAACCGAGTAAAGGATAAATGATTAAAGATGTATATGTATATAAACATTATGGCATGATATGTGTGTGTGTGCACACGCACACTACATACACACACGTACACACACACACACACACACACACACACAATATAGTTCTTTGCTCATTCGCGACTGGAATGTCTTTGATCAGAAAGGTCTACTTAACCTAAGTCCTAAACACACGCCTCACACACACACACCATAAATATAGACACTTTACCTCTCTATGTTAACGCCACCACCACCATCATAACCCCCAGTACCACCACCGCCGCCAGGCCCTTACAAATAACTTCCAAGTGTCTACTACTGCCATCTGTCGGCAGTGAAATTCCATAGCATCGTTCAAGCTTCCTTCCTTACACCACAGATTTTACTGATAATTGCCGTCCTTCACACACCGTAGCATGCCTTGTATACGTTTCACACACACACACACACACACACACACACACACATGTAAATACATTCGCACATGTATATATATATATGTATGTATATATAAATATATATGAGTAAACGAAGGAAGTGAGGGAGGGAGAGAGAACTATGTGGAAGAAAAAGCTTCGTTAAGTTCTAATCCTTTTCATCCCCTCCCCTCTCTCCCCTTCCGTGTTACTCCCACCTCACTCCCGTTGGGGCTCCATACAGCATCCCTTATTTCTCGATATATATTGCTCACACACACACACACATGCGTGTATGTACACATTTACATATATCTGTGTGTGTATGTGTGACTATGTGTGCTCGTTTATATTTACAAACGGAAGGAAAGACCAGTTAAACATGATGGAGACTTAGCGTTTATTAAGAAACTGCTATCGTTTCACGGTGTGGGTAGCCAGAGCAGCTTCACACAGATGTGTGTGTGTATGTGTATATATATATATATATATATATATATATATATATATATATATAT
>NC_068995.1:667298-672298 GCF_001194135.2 Octopus bimaculoides | reverse complement strand
ACAGAACAATACAAATAAATCAAAATGTTGTTAGCTTAAGTCGGGCCATAATTCTTCTAAGTCCTATACTATCAGGAATACATCGCACACAATCACCTTTACTGTTATTGGGGAAACTATCCCGAAGAAATGTTTTTAAAGGCTCCACATTGCGCATCAAGAAGCTCAGATTGTAAACACATGGCGCTAAACTTATCTTCCACCAAAATATAAAGCAACAAAAATATTGAGTAGAAACAAATGTTGCTTAAAATATTAAGAAGGAAAGAAATGGCATAGACAAGTCTAAGATAAGTGAAGTAGTTTTTGAAATAACAAAGGTTAGACGAGCAAGATTCATGATATTATTGTATTCGGTTTTGTCTGCATTTCTGCCGGCTGGACTGTCTAAAATTATGTGGTTTCTGTTCGCGATTAAGCATTTAGAGTTTATTTTGACCTGCAACCGGCTCAAGGACATGATTGAGAAGAAAAAATCCTTTTTTAAAAGAGCTCTTTTACTTTTTCTGGCATCCTTTGAGCAGCAATTCAATCATTAAATTTAAAGAATGTTTTGCAAATATGTGTGTGTGCCTGTATGAATGTAAGTATGCATGATTGTATGTATATATGTGTGCATGTATTAGACATGTATGTATATCGCCTGACGGGAAAAGCAAACTAAAATTCGTAGGCAACCCCTCCCTATAATGCCTTTCTCTTTCAATCTTTTCTGCTCGCTTGCAAAGACAATCTTTTTGCGGTCATTGCTCAAATATAATTTCACCAGTCTATCTCACCATCTCCAAGAATCTTTCAACCATTTTCTCTGTTTGCAGATAGTAAACAGTATTTCTGCCCTTTATAAAATAAAGTATCACTTCTCACGTGTATTTACATCAACCCACGATCTTTTGTGCCCTTATTTGATCCCCATTTCTCCCTTCTCAATTAGGATTAAATCCTTATAACGACTAATTCTTTCTCATCCAACAAATTAGAACTTTTATTTGTTTCAATCATTTTTTTAAAGTCTGGTACTTATTCTGAACCGGTAAGTTACGCAGACGTAAACAAACCAGCACCGGTTGTCAAGCAGTGAGAAAGGACAGACACAGACAAAGATATATATATGTGTGTGTGTGTGTGTGTGTGTGTGTGTGTGTGTGTGTGTGTGTGTACGGGCGTGCACGCAGTTTCTGTCTATCAAATTCACTCATGAGGCATTGGTCGGCCCGGGGCTACAGTAGAAGACAATTGTCCAAGGTGCTCAGGTGTGGGTCTGAACCCGAAGCCATGCGGTTACAAAGTTTCCTAACAGTATAACCGAAACTTCCACCATAACTTATGAAATAGATTTTTCTTATATGAATATACGTTTTCGACACGTAAAACCCGTTGCCTAATTGATATTTTAGAAATGAGGGAAATCTCAAACTCAGGAAGACTGCTGTGAAAACAGCTTAGAGGTAAAAATACCTTTATAAACGGATCCTTTAAGCTCTTTTCATAGTAATTCTTCTGCGTTCTAGATTTAATTTCTAAAATGTCATTTCACTCGACGCTTCAAATTCCATTTATAAAAATGTCCCCACTTACCTATCTGAGTCAAAAACTTTCTTTTAGCCACATAATAGACTGTAGAAGAATCTCTCCATGTCCATCTATCGCACAAAAACTGAGCTTTGAGGTTATCCTCATTACGCAGGGTGTCTATGAATTTTGCTTAATCTACACGGCTAGCGTCCGGTCCCAAGGAATGCTGATCCCACATTCACTTAAAGCAAAAAAAGAACAACACTAAGAATAGCCGGATGAGATTAAAATATTCCTGCTGGTGATTGAAGATCATATAGGTTATTAGATACTCTTTCCAGACACCATTTGGGCTCGACTAAGATTAGTTGAGAGGGAAAGAGAAAGAATATATATATATATATATATATATATATATACAAAGAGAGAGAGAGTGAGTTGGGAGAGAGGGAGAAATGGGTAAATATGTAGTGTGTATATGTGTGCGTATATGAATGCGTGTATGTGTGCGCTGTGTGTTATCTATGATAATAAGGTAGTATTTGTCGCAGTATCTTTCATAAGGTTACTGAATTTGAAGAGTTGAACGAAGCATTAATGACGGCCAATTAAGGAAGGCTGATAAAAGCAAAGAAAAAAAAAACGAAAAGAAAAGAAAGAAAACGGAACAAGAAAAAAAAACAGATTCCGGGTTAATAAGCGATGATAGATAGAATGAGGGGAGAAAGGGAAAAAGGAGGGTGTGATAAAATGAGAGAGAGAGAAGAGATGAGGGAAGCTTGAATGAAAAATAAAAGATTTAGGTGTTTAGAAGGGAAGAAGTCAATGAGAAAGAGAGAAAGAGAAAGCGAAAGGATGAGCGAGAAAGAGAGAGAAGGAAGGAAGAAGAGAAGGTGAGAATAGAGAATGAAACAAGTGAAAGAAAACAAGGGCTAACCATTGTGAGATTTGTGACGTGGTCTGATAGGGATAAAGAGGAGGAGGAGGGAGTAAAAAAGAAGAGGAGGGAGTGAAAACGAAGGGTTCGAGAGTGGGAGGAGAGAGTATAGAAAAGAGTGCGTCATTGAGAGAGAAGGAGAGGATTAACTGGTTAAAACCTGTTTAAATATTCCGACTTTGTTTGGAGATGTTTATATATAGCAAAATACTATAAATAAGTTTCCTATTGCGAGGTTGTCTCCCCTGCCTTTCTGGACCAGAGTTGATCCCCAATTTAGTAATTCTTTCTCATTTCTGAAGTAAATTTTCATTTATATATTTTGTCTTAATACATAGGTAATTTATTGCAGAGACCTCACTATTAGGTTATCCTGCAGGGCAGGTCCCTTGGTATTCTCGACCTCTTCCCCAAACCCTATCAAGTGTAGGAAGACCTGGTATTCATTTTGTGTGAAATATAAATATCTGAAGAACAAATTCGTCATATCCTGTAAAGTAAAATGAACGTAACCAACATTATTATTCTGCAGCAGAGAGAGAAATTAAAAGAAACAGAAAGAAGAATCTAGAAAAGTTGTGTTTCTCTTTCTCTCCGTTTCGTTCCCTCCATCCCCCCCCCCCGTCTCTCATTCTTTTTTCTCGTTTATTCTTTTAATAGAATGTATCATGGAAATAGAAATGAATTGTAATGTCAATTTAGAGAGGCAGAGGCGTGGAAAGAAGTTTACTTCCCGTCCACAAGGTTCCAGGTTCAGTCTCTCTACGTGGCACCTTGGGCAAGTGTCTTCTGCTATAACCCTCGCCGACCAAAACCTTGTGGAAACTGAAAGAAGGGTCCCAGTCGATCCGATCAACGGAACTGCTTGCTCGTGAAAACAACGTGCAAGTGGCTGAGCACTCCACAGGCACGTGTACCCTTAACGTAGTTCTCGGGGTGATTCAGCGTAACACAGAGGGTGACAAGGGTGGCCCTTTGAAATACAGGTACAACAGAAACAAGAAGAAAGAGTGAGAAAAAGTTGTGGTGAAAGAGTACGGCAGGGTTTGCCACTCCCCCCCCCCCCTGCGGGAGCCTCGTGGAGCTTTAAGCGTTTTCAATCAATAAACACTCACAATACCCGGTCTGGGAATCGAAACCGCGATCCTATGACCGCGAGTCCGCTGTCTCAAACCACTGGGCCATACTCCACAAATTTTGAGTGGATACATGTCTAATGGGGTCTTTGATGATCCTGTATTTATTCCGAGCTTTGTTAATCATGTTTTGCAAAATCATACTTTACCATATATATATATATATATATATATATATATATATATGTACAAATGCTCAGATTTATTCACGTAGGATTTGGCTGTGCTGGTAAACATCCAAGGGTCAATATCGAAAAGGACGATTTCCAGGAAAAGATAGTCACTTGCTAACAACACAATTGGTAATAACAATCTGGGTTTCCGTACTAAAAATAATGGGAAGGGATACCCCCAGCGGTTTTACTCCCCTGCTTCCCACCACCGCCACTGCCACCGCCGCACTACCACCACCCCGTCTCGAATAGAATCGTTAAATACCATTTATGGGCTGTTCGGAGGCAAGGAACCATAGCACCGCTGCTCCACCGATTCGGGTTTCAAATGTGATAATATCTTGTACGACACTATGTTAGATTATAAAGAATACCCTGATAAAAACATACCCGTTTCTTCATTTCTTCTTTATTTTTGGGTGTTTTGTTGTTGTTGTATTGAAAATTTCATATACGGGTGCAATACTAAATCATCGCCTTCCTGCTAAACTAAGCCCGACTCTCTCCCACCCCGGCCCACAGCCAAGTTCCCTTCGTATGTAAATAACGACCCTGTTTGAAACAGGGGTGTGGAGGTGGTTTTGATGGAAATGCTGTAGGGTGTTGAAGGGTGGATGCGTTCAAGAAAGGGTGTGAGATTACCTAAACATAAATAACCCTCATCCATTCACACACTACCCAAACACCCCGGCAATTATCCTCACCCACCACACCCTACACATTATCAATTGATGTGCATAATGAATTTATAAATACATATACGTAATCATGCACACGCTCTCTCTCTCACTCTCACTCACACACACACACACACACACACACACAGAGGCACAGAGGCACAGACACACACACACACACACACACACACACAGAGGCACAGACACACACACACACTCGCCGGCCTTAAGCTTCAATACCTATCTACATGTACGCATACACATACAGAGACATTCGCAAAGATGCGTATATGATTATATATATATATATGAATGTATAAGTTTATATGTATGTATGCAATGTGTGTGTGTGTATATGTTTGTATTTCTTTCTGTTTTTTGACTTTGATAAATGTATTTATAGTAAGACAGGCGTGTTTAGAACATAGCTTATCAATGTTACCCTCGCCATACAAAACATCTGCTTATGTATAATCTATTTAAGTAGTTTTGCAGGGTTTTACTATACACGTACTCCCTTTAGACACACCGTCACACCGACCCCCCCCCCACACACACACAC
>NC_068995.1:660369-667288 GCF_001194135.2 Octopus bimaculoides | reverse complement strand
ACACACATCATACACACACACACACACACACACACACACACACCTATACGCATGCAACCTATCGCTCCACCATCATGGCTTCCGGTTGGTGAAAGCAAAGTAGAAAGTGAAATAAAGAGAACCTTGATACAATTGACAGACCGAATATATTACTGGTATCTTTGCCTGGTATCATATGATTGCCTGGTGGAGGCTTTATAAGTCTCCACCAGGCATTCGCATGAAATCGATTTCGGATTAGTAGTGGGGAACTGGAAATGAGTGCGGCTTAAAGAGAGAGAGTGTGTGTGTGTGTGTGTGTGTGTGTTTGTGTGTGTGTGTGTGTGTGCGTGTGTGCGCGCGCGCGTAAATTCAACCCAGAAGTAACCTCAAATAGAGAATCCCTGAAATGTTTTACATATTGTAGTGTTTTGTATCTGAGGGATGAGAATCGTTTTTTTATGTCCTTTCTCGAAGAATCTCACCAGTTCTAGACTCTAATGCAAAGTGCCAAGTGTAACTAGGATACCCTTCATCTGAGGACTCTCAGTCTCTCATTAGCAAGTATGCATGTATGAATGCATGCCTCTATGCATATGTGCACGGGTGTACGTATAAAATGTTTACTTGCATACATGTATAGACACAAAAATATACGCATGTATAAAGATTAAATTGTTAGCTGCCAGATGAACACTGACAAAATGGTTCCTTTAGCAATGACGTCCCCACCACACACACGTCTGTATGTAAGCATGTATATATGATTGTATATTCCCAATACCGAAGACGACCCAAAATTTGATCGAACAAGCCCTCTCTTGACCCAGCAGAACATCGAGGAAGCGAGAGAGGAAGAGTTGGACCCGCACCTCACTGGTTCCCATTTACAGCTGAATGAACTGGATGAACGTGAAAGAATGTAACTTGTTAAGGCCAAAACATTCCACCTGGTCCAAGAATCGAAACCCCAACCACATGATCGTGAACCAAACACCTTAATCGCCAGCAAAGCAAAAATGAAAACTAGACAATGCGGTTAATATTCTGGCTGGATAATGTATCCTCAAATTTATTAGTTTGTTCTCAAGAGATCAGGTATCAGATGTCCTGTGGTATGTTATCTTAATACCTCTTTAACGACAACGGGAAATGTACACCGAACAACAGCAACAATAAAAAAGCAACGAAGACTGCGTATCTGAAGTGTGTTGTTATGTTAATGAGCACTGCTCAGCAAAAATTATTAACAAGACAAAAAGCAGCAACAAAAATAATGATGATGGTGATGATAATAAGCTTGAAAATTGTAACGGTTGAGGTCATAAAAGATAATGGCTTCTGCATACCGGAAACCGGAAGTAACTATCATTTCGAGCGGAAACGGTGTTTGTTTGTATTCTCTTAAATGAAACACCTTGTTACACGCAGTAAATCGTAAACGAATTATTTCCCAACGTTGATTAGGATATTTTTTTTGTTCTTTATATTATTTTATCAAATTTTTATGCTGTTTGATTCTTTTTTTTTAATTTCTACTCTTTTTCTTCTTGCAAAGAAATTCAAAAAAATAAAAAAATAATCAGAATAAGAAAACGAGTTTTACAACTTGTCCTTGTAGCCAATAAATGAACGAAGCCGAGCTGGTGCGTTATACACCTACCATAAGGGATGTGACAATGTACAGGAGGATTCAAGGGCTTTTTTGTTTTAAGGAGATAGAAAGACAGAGCATGTGTGTAAGAGAGAGAGAGAGAGAGAGAGAAAGAGAGAGAGAGATGAAAGTGGCAGGGCCTGCAGGTAATCATAACAGCATCAGTAGAGGTTCAGTGAAGCGTTTATTCCAGAGCAACCTTCATAAAACTTGCGGCTCCTTTGAGGAGGGTAGAAGAAATTGGCCCTAGAGTCGACGCCGAGGAACTTCCTCCATCAGCATTTCCTGACCATCGTCTGGCAAATGGGGCAAGAGATGAAGCGGGGATGGAAGATAGATACAAGCGATAGAAGGTGTAAAATATAAACGGAAAGGAAAAAACTCCCTACTAAAAAGAAAAGTGCAGCCCAAAAATAACTGTGAAGTGGGTACGTGGGGATCTTTTTCTGCTTTGGAAACAATGATACACTCCTTCCTATAGCAAAAGACCGATTAGGGATTGGTCATAAACCACTTTCAGTAACGTCTACAAGAGGTGCACTTTTTAACTTGAGGCAAATTCAAGCTTGTTGGTGAAAACTGAGTGCCACTCACATAACCACCAGAAGCACGTGGAATGTACAGGATAACACTTCCAATCAATTAAGATTAGAAGCCATGAAAGCCACTGTCTGGTACTGCACTACTACTACCATTATTATTATTATTATTAATGCCGATGAAAGAAAATGTAGGAGTGGTTATTTTTGTAAGGTATTTCAATTATCCATCTTCAGTTTTATTTTTTAATTCTTAACCGTAGGTAAAACAACAACAATAACAAAATGCCCCCTCCCTCCACAAGAACAATCGTATTCTTCCATGCACAACATTGACACTCGAAGCTAATGAGCGTTATCACGTTCATCAACGAGTTCTATGGAAAATGGCTTTTTAATGGAAATTGCAGATTCCGTTCAAAGAGCGAGAAATAAAACCCATTTGGATCGAATATCAAAAACGGTTTCCTAATAAAGATCTCTTCGGTAAATTATGGTTGCATCCAGCCACCTATCCATACATTCATATAAAATCTTGAATATACTTATATAATGTTTATATATGTACCCCCCCACCCCACACACACACACGCATAAAACTTGAGTACCAAGTCTTCCACGTAGACACTTTAAACAATTGTGAAGATCTCTTCACATAAAACCATTGGTTGTCCTATTATCCCACAAATAAAAAATATTTACCCACCACTGTTATTTCCTTCTTTAAAAAGTCATTTAAATGTGATTTGGTTTCTATTTCGGGAAATTCTTGAGTTAGCAAGAGTCTATAAACAACGGAGAAATTTTGTGTTGATTATGATTAAGTGGGAGTAGTGTGGTGGCATTAATGCCCTAGATAGAAGCATAGTGTGGAACGATTTACATCAGCTACTGAAACCAACGGCCATGACCCTTAAATAAACCATTGACTAAACCCTAAGCTTCTTTAAGGACTATTTCGTTTCCGTCGTGTGGAGGCGTGAGATGGCGTTATGGATGAAATATTGAATGGAGTTCGAATGAAGTATGTGAAGAATTGCTGCTTACCTTCACAAGGATTGCCCTCATAGTTCATGAGAACCTCATGTCTACCAACATTGGTCGGATGGTATTCCAGGCAGATGGTGCCATCTTTCTTATCCAAAATTCGGCAATCTTGAGACATTTCTTCCTAAAAACGAAAAAAAAAAACAATAAAAAGTTTATTCATCGATCAGAATCAATTGATCAGGCTTAAATTATTTGATGTTTCTGAAAAGATTTAAAGCAAAGATTCTTGTTTCGGCTCTTTACATTCTGAGTTCAAATCCTACAGGGATGAACTTTACCTTTTATCCCTGGGAGCAGAGGGGGAAAATAGGATCCAGTTAATTACTGGGGTCGATATTGTCGACAAACCCCTTTATTCATAACTGCTGGCCTTGTGCAAAAAGTGGAAACCTGTTCAAATCCTGCTACGGTCAACCTTGCCTTCTATCTCTCCAGTATCAATAAAATAACTCACCAATCAAATATTTCGGTCGATGGTATCGAGTAACAACTCCCCTTTGCTCTAAATTACTGGTCTTGTACCTAAATGAGAAACACCACCACCACCACCACCACCATGGGGTATATCATATTTTATTATATCCTCGAACGCACCTATGTTTGTCCTTAGAGATAATCCTTTCTATGTATTTACATAAGTAGTTGATTGGTATCATTCCACTGTACCAATTAAAGATTGGTATATGGCGGACACATTATTTACATACCATTCTGTATTTTAATTCCATAACGGACAACATTTACAGAATCTCATGTTACTATTTCCTGGAACAGAGCTCTGGCTATCCTTATAAGTAACATATCTTCACAGAAACGAATGCGTATTATTCCAGTTGTATCAATTACAAATTGGTTAATGGACAAATTCCTTAGCTACCATAATGTTTTTCATTCAACAGCTAAGTTTGGTGTAATTCTTTAGTTTTTCAACAGTACCATTAGTGTGTAGACTCTGTTAACAGCGGATCAAATAACAGATAAATGTATTATATAGTCATTTGGTATTAGTTTTATAATACGCTTTTACCATTTATCGTTCGAATTAATGGTAGCCATAATGTTCTATCTGGTGGCCTATCTCTATGCTATCTTAATGGCTCCAGTGATTGGACTACGGCCATGCTGTGGCACCGCCTGGAAGAATTTAGTTGATCGAATCGGTACTAATATCTATTTTTAAGACTGATACTAATTCTATCTGGCTTTGTTAATGACGAACCTCTAAGATACGGAGACAAAGACAAACTAACGCTGATTGTCAAACGCTAATACTCACACACACACAACCATACACACACATACACACACATACACACGCACGCTCATTTGACGGGCTTCCTTGTGGCTGTTACCAAATTCACTTGCAAGGCAGCATCAACTCCGGAGTAGAATCCGTTTGCCAAAATTGCTGTGCTCTGTGACAGAATCTTTAACCACTTGGCTACAAATCGAACCAGTTTTAAAGAGTTACACCTCTCACTTACAATATCTTGTTTAAAATATTAGTGGTGTCTTAGTTAAAAGCTATTCCGTCGTGATGCCAATAGACAAATGGCATCAACGCTCAGCCTTCAGTGTTTCTGAGAATTAAATCGTTCATTTAGAATAACTTTTCTATTCATCTGACGAACAGAAGAGAGAGATTTCGAATAACAGTCGTAAATTTTCAATAGTAACAAATCATACATGTCCGTGTGATGTGTATCTATATATATATATATATATATATATATATATATATATATATATATATATATATATATATATAATATACATACATACACACAGACATATATACAAATATATATTTAATATACATACACACAAAGTTATATTCCGGTCAAAACAATACATTCACTCCTAAACTTATCTTTGATAACATTACCCGAAGTGGCCAGACATAGTTTCTTTCTGGACTAAGTACCCTTGAAACAATATTATTCATACACAGAATCATTCGGAGTGCAGTCCGACGGTGGCTTCACTAGCCAAAACTTTGAAGTCACTGTTTTAGAATAATCAATTTGTATTCTACAAAACTATAGAGCAACTCATCGGATTAATGTAAAATAGTTTGTATTATAACTGACGATAAAAACAGATTAGCCTATCTATACACACACGAATATATATGTATAACATATTTGTATAGACGTTCCTACACTCATATATATGTGTGCAATATATGTATACATGTATATATGTACATGTATACACACACACGCACATATATATAGTCACATTAATGTATATGTGTATATATATATTTACATGCACTAATATATTTATGCGAGGGCACTTGTGTATAAGTGTAAATATGGGTATGTATATATGAGTTTTCGTCTATATGCCTCTGTGTGTGTGTGTGTACGGTGTATATATGAAGTGTGTGGATGTGTGTGTCTTTGGTCATAGTGGAGCAGGACTTTAGCAAATTACTAGACTTTAACCCTCATGCAATAATAATAATAATAATAATAATAATAAATAATAATAATAATAATAATAATAATAATAATAATAAATTGATATGCTGCCAACCATCAAAATGTTGGTTCACTTCCAGGTTACAGCTTGTGGATCTTACACACACACACACACACACACACATACAGACACACGCACACATAAGCACGTATACACACATGCACATAGCCATATACTATACGAATCCTGGTGTTATCCTTGGCTAAAACTCGAGGCAGATGGAATTAACGCCGGTGCTGGTGTTGGTGTTGTCGATTGTAATGGCGGCGGCGGTGGTGGAGGTGGTGATGGTGGTGGTTGTTGTGGTGGTGGTAGAATCAGGGATTGTCGGATGTAATCCTATTAAATGTAGTAGTAGTAGTAGTGTTGGTTGAGCTGCTGGTTCTGGCAATCGTAGGTCCAAACCCAACGGTGTATTAGCGATAGTCAATATCCTCCAAATATATACAGTGGCACATTGTATTTGTTTAGCCCTAGGTCAGTTCGAGTGGAGTGGAGCTATGGATTGACCGACGATATTCCAGTCCCCTTATCTTTTCCTCCAATAACGACTGATAGGGTATACCGCCTGGGTGGATTGTGGGGTTAGGGTTAGTGTAAGGGTTGGTGCTGCTGTTGAGGGAGGGCAAAGGTTATGCAAACTTGATAAGCTAGAATCTCAGAATTGCAAAAAATCTCTTGAATTCGCCTGAAGGGGATAACAATGCGAAATGATGATTAAGAGAGAATGGGAAGTGAATCATGTCTTCATACGTACATACATACATACATACATACAAATATATAAATATACATCTATTTAAAAACACGTATATATACGAATGTAAATGCGTGAGGGTGATTAGTAAACTCCGAGTTTAAAAATAAGGAAAAAAGTACTCAATACACACAGTGGAGTACAAATATGTTATGAACAGTTAAAATGTATTTGAATCGCAATTATGAGATCAGGTTTCAAACGACATGCATTCATATATACTCGTATAGAGAAATCCTGATACAATTCACAGATCCATGCATATTTTCAGATATAATACTACTTACAAATACATGTATATTATCTATACATACATATATAATAGTGTGTGGATATATATATATATATATATATATATATATATATATATATACATACACACACACATATATATATATATATAAATACATAAATGTATTTTTATATTCTTGTAGTTATTATATATATATATAT
>NC_068995.1:657082-660076 GCF_001194135.2 Octopus bimaculoides | reverse complement strand
ACACACACACACACACACACACACACACACACACACACACACACAGAGGCATCCAACGTTAGAAAATGTGTGTGTAAGAATGTTCCTGATTCTATGACATTATGCATCATTGCAAAACCTTTCGGTGTATCTCAAGTGCCAAAAGCTGACGGAATTATGGAATTCTTGGATCAGATGCCAAACCAAAATCTCTGTGGAACTGTCTACATATCCGAAAAAGATTCGCATTCAAAGGATATGTTAGAGAAAGAGAGACGGGTGAGGGGGAAAAGGAAGAGGAAGAAAAATACAACCTTCACCTCAATAACTATTAGCAATATTTACCAGACGCTCATGTGTGTACATACGTGTCTGTGTGTGTATGTGTAAATATACGGATTTATACACGCACACGCACACACACACTCTCTCTCTCTCCCCTCTCGAAAACGCACATACGTTCTCCACAGGGTGTATCATAATTAGCTTTGTACATATATCTACCTTTACACATGCAGGCACTCGCATTGTATGTATGCGTGTGTGTAAATGTAAATGTGTACGTGTGCACGCGAGTGCATGCGTGTGTAAATGTGTGTGAGAGAGAGAGAGGGGGGAGAAAGAGAGAGAGGGGGGAGAAAGAGAGAGAGGGGGAGAAAGAGAGAGAGGGGGAGTAAGAGAGAAAGAGAACTAATTTAAACCAGAATGAGGAAATCAACGCACACGAAAGATGGAAACAAGAAAATAATGAAAACTGAGAATGTTAAGGTGTGTGTGTATGTGTGTGTGTGTGCAAACATATATGTTTGAGTTCGAGTATGTGTATGTTTGTGTAAATGAAGGTATATCAATATATACGTGCATATATATATATATATATATATATATATATATATATAATATTTATATGTAAATATATATCATATATACATGTATATATGTATATCATATATATATGCATATATCATATACATATGAATATATGTCATATATATATGTATATATATATATATATATGTATATATCATATTTATGTATATATATAAATCTCATATTTATGTATATATATAAATCTCATATATATATATATATATATATATATATATAAATTAAAAACGTAAAAATAAAAACTAAACACAAAGGAATCCGCGGTACACGTGTTTCAAGCTTTATATATATATATCTCATAGTCCACAATAGAATAAAGCGCTGATTGTTAAGTGTTTTCTTTATTAATCTTGCTGTGTTGTACTCGCATTCTTGTACTCATTCTTACTATCTTTGGCTCATTCTGGTATTCCAAGGAAGTGCAGTGCCAGACAGATATGCATTTCTGACATTTCTGTTTCAAACAATTCCTTATTCATAGAACCGTAGAAACGACATTTATTTCCGGTTTCAGGTTTTAGACAGAGATGAGAAATCCACGTGGAGAGCTACGGCGATAGTGCAGGTTTGACCCTAGTCCAAGAAAAGTTTCTTGTTCTCACTCGATCTGCTAGAATTAACAACTGAATCTGAATTTCTTCGGTTCGTTGTAGGGTTTTTGAGACCAGTAAATAGGGTCGTTGAGGCGGGAGTGAATAAACCATAAGCGATGGATTATTCTTAAAAATCAATGTCCTGCTCTTAATGTTTCCAGTAGGGCGGACTATGACGAGGGCCAAAACATGGTGTTATAGCAGGTAGGTAGGGCGACGGATGATGTCCACTAAATCAAACTGGACACTTCGGTTAATGAAGCCTAGATTCCCATTAAAAAAAGGGCTTGGAACGTCATTTGACCCTGTATCCCAAGTCATCCCAGCTGTCTCAGGGTTTACCTGGGATTAAAGAACACAACATGAAGAGCAAATATTTATCGGAAGTAGAATTTTATTTGGCGTGGCAGACTATATATATATATACATATATATATATACATATATATACATATGGTACAATAAATGATGTATTTTTTAATCAGCAGAACATTACAAAAGTGGTTCTGGTGCTGAGAATTTCCTGTATGGTACCGAAGAAGATGATTAGTTTCATTAAAAAAATGATTAAAATTATACACACACACACACACACACACAGAGAAACATGTAAACACATACATACAGACGTGTCTCTATATACGCGCAGCAACACATCTACAACCGGCAAAATAAACATGGCCAAGAGGAAGAACAACGACACGTGAGATGGAAATATAGTCACTCATATATACATTCCTACACATATAGTGTGTGTGTGTGTGTGTTTTTATATATATATATATATATGTACATACATACGCAGATCCACAGATATATGAACACACACACACACACACATATATATATACACGCACCGCATTCACACAAAGGAGCTTGCATATATATATATACGCATTATCATACAGGCATATAGAGAGAGATTTATTTGAATTAAAACCGCCCCCACTTAAGTAATTAGTGGAATATATACCAAAATCTTCATGCCTAGACATACATTTGGAGACGATCCAGAAAATACTCGAAGAGTAAGAGCTATCTCTCAGATTTCTTACTCTAAAACAGATGTGATTTACATTTAGCACACTCCACCAGCCTGCTACCCAGTTCGCTTCTACCAAATATGTGGCAAGGTTTACCGGGGAAACGCTTTGCTATTTATTTTTTGCTCTCTCTCTCTCTCTCACGAGGGGGTAGGTGTTTCTTTATAGCTATATATATATATATATATATATATATATATATATATATATATATATATATATATATATATATACATACATATATTTATATTCATATATATATATACATACATATATTTATATTCATATATATATACATACATATATTTATATTCATATATATATATAAATATATATACACATATACATATGCAAATATACATATACACATATACATATATACTTATGCATATATATATACATATATTTATATTCATATATATATACATACATATATTTATATTCATATATATATACATACATATATTTATATTCATATATATATACATACA
>NC_068995.1:647653-650973 GCF_001194135.2 Octopus bimaculoides | reverse complement strand
TATATATATATGTATATATATATATATATATATATATATATAGATACACATAAATATATGTTTACACATATATTTATGTGTAGCAGTTTTTAATAGTTTTTCTTCATACTGCTTTCTCTCTCTCCCTCTCTTATATTTACCTGTAAAAAATGCAACACTAACGTTTGTATTCTATCGCCAAATACCACCCCTACCATCAACATCATGGTCGTCATCATCATCATCAAAACATATAGCTTATGATATCTGAAGAATGTTCGGCAGGTAAATATGTGTCTTTATATGTATATGAATAACTGTATCGGTATATAAATATACATATACATATATACACATAGAAAGAATGTATCTCTTAAATCTGCTCCTCCAAGTATATTGACGTGGACGTGTTTTATATCCGTCTTTCTTTCGGTCCCCCTGTCCTCCTCCCCTCTCTATCTGTATAAATCACAGCGATACATATGGTGGATTTTGTAAAGAAACAGTAAATTTTAGATAAACGGGAAATGGAAATATTCAAAGACATAAGCGGCCTAAGTTCTAGTAGGTGTTCTTTTCGGATATCAAAAACGTAATTCAAGTGGAGAAATAGAAAGATTATAATTCATACTCCCTCATACTCAAACGCAGACATTGAGTTTCTGATGTCAATAAGACCTATTATATATCTGTAGATATCTTTAATTACGATACTTAACGGTTCTATCTGTGTCACACTGTCAAATGTTCGCATTATTGGTTTTGTGTGAACAAATCTTTTATGAACGGCTACGTGTTACACAACCTAGCGCTCATAAGGTTTTATACATACATAATATATATACACATATATCATGCTCACACTTACGTATATTTTATGTGTATGTATATATTTGTTTGTGTATAAAATATATAATGTATATACGAACATGGGACGGCAACTGCTGTAATATTTGCAGGGATTTCTCTTTGACAAAATACTACAAAATTGGCTTCCATGTTTGTACATACGTTCTCATTGTAATGTAATGTTCTTGATATATGAATACTCTCTCTCTCTCTCCGCGTGCGTGTGCGTGTGCGTGTGCGTGTGCGTGTGCGTGTGTGTGTGTGTGTGTGTAAAAATACATAAGATATGAAGAGGTTAAAAATAAATTATTCATTACATAATTATACTTAAATTATTGTATAATTAAATAACAGTTTATTATAAATGTAGGCAATTGTCAGTTTTTGCTCAGGTATGCAATTAATTAAACCGTTCCTCAGGCAATTAGTGGAGCAACGCTATTTCGCAGCACATTGACATGCTGGGGGTATGAACGTTGTAGGCGGTGTATCTCCTTACAGATTAATCATTTTCTTCTTCTTTGTTAAGTAATTGAAGAAATAAAAATGAAAATAATGAAAAAGAAACTAAAAAAAACTATAAATTGAATAAATTATAAATATAAATTAAGCATGAAATGGAAGACTATGAAAGCGCATTCTGAGATGTCATTGGGTGCATTAAGAACTGGTGATAGATTATACATGCGTGGGAACACACGATCTCGTACACACATGCACGGCACTCATATGTATGGAATAATAAATCTAAGCGTGTAGCGTGTTCATAGGAGTAATTATTCTGGCGGTGATAATGAATTCCAGTCTTTCTACAAATGTTCAACAGAGTATCTGCATTTTGTCAAAAATTCATATTCCGGATTTGACTAGAATTTCGAAGCCTTTTTAATAATGGGTCTATTTTCAGAAGTACATAAACACCTTCTCATTAGTTTTTGCCCTTTTTTTAAAATTTTCTTCTCTCTCTCAATAGTTATTCGACTTCAATTGTTTGATGTAATTAGGAGAGTCTGGTAAGATTTCTATTTTTAATGTCTAATTGATCAACTATGATCAAAGTTGCATTATTTAGGTTTTCTGTCGGTTATTTCTATGTAATATGTGTGTACTTTAAGGTTTGGTATGATAGAAGTGCCTCAACATAACAGGACAGGCAGTGGATTTGTATGTTAATATTTCTATCTAAACAGTTGGTTTCCGTTGGATCATGTGGATTAGGAGTTATCAGACTTATTTTAGCCGCTACATCTATTTATGTCCTAGCATGTCAATTTCAGGAAGTCTATGAGTTTTAGAATTCCCTCCATTGACAAATAATTTAATTAACTACAACATTATAACCTAAGTTTGTATTGCTAAGTTTGTATCTGTACACACACACACACACACACACACATATATGTGTGTGTATGTATATATACATATATCTTTACATATATATATCTTTACATATATATATTATTTGTACGTTTACATATGTATTATTTCCATAAATACTTTACTATAGTAAAGTATTTATGGAGCAGACATCGCAGATAGAAGCAAGAAGAACGTGTGAAATGTAAATGAGGTTTGAAAACGAGTAATCCCAAATCAAAAGCTGAATCCTTAAACGTTGATTAGAACCATTCTCATTGTTATAGAGTTGCCATTGCAAATTAATATCTCAGGTTGGAACTAATTAGATTTATTATCAAAATTGTCCAAACCACTAGTCACCTACTTTTAAATCTGACACTGAAAACATTTTCATTGGTAGCTTTGAGTTTTTAAGACAGCATGGAGTATGGAGCGACGGCATGATTTGGCTACTATTTCTTGCCGAGTGACCCCCTGCTGTTTTGAAGTTCCCCCTTTTACACGATTAACAGTATATACCTTTTTTTTATCAGCGTTGATAACTAAGCAGGGTTGAGGAAGAGAAATTACAACAGAAATTCCTGAGACTTTCCAGCATGGCTTTGCGTTGAAACAGACTCGGTGCCAACAATGTATTGACAAGGATTTTCGCATCGTTAAGTGGAAGAATCTGTCTGGCTTTATCTAAGACTACGGCATAAATGGTTCTGACGGTGCTTCGTTAACAATCTCCTTTGTTGCCTAATGTTGAATGTAACAATATTGTGAAGAGATATTCATGAAGCATATCGGCGTAATCAGGGGATACATCACGTGCCAACTAGAAAGAGAAATTGAGAGAGAGAGAGAGAGAGAAAGAGAGAGAGAAAGAGAGAGAGAGAGAGAGAATGAGGTCAAAGGTGAACATGGATGGTTGGGAGGCCATGTTTCTGTTTGATAACACAATAAGAACAGGCGTGATTAAAACAAAACAATAATTCTTCATATAACACCCCCCCCCCACACACACAGATGCAAGTATGTATGTATGTGTATACATTTACGTATATAAATATATTATTATGAGTATGTATATATAAGAAAAAACAGGCGATATACATATCTATCTCTCCTCTTTACTTTTCTACTTTCCC
>NC_068995.1:646464-647454 GCF_001194135.2 Octopus bimaculoides | reverse complement strand
ATATATATATATATATATATATATATATATATATATAAGTGTCTATGTATGGATATATGTGTACGTATATATTTGCTTATATGTTAGCATATATACATGCCTGTATATACGAAAAAAAAAAACAGCCGTGCACTCGCGTGTGTGTATATGTATATTTATATATACGCGTATATGTGCTTAGATAGATTACTTTTCTCAGAAGTCATTGATCTTTTGTATATAACAGACATCTAAATACATGTATGTGAATATAGAAGTGTGTAAAGTCCTGCATATGTGATTGCAAGGAGTTTTGAGTGTATATGCACAGAAAATTATACAACTATAGAAAGAAAACAGAAGAAAATTATTCCATACACATAAAACGTTTGCATACACGCATATATATATAACCAGACAGCAATACATACATACAAGCCTCTCCCCACTGTCTCTGTCTGTCTGTTTCTCTCTCGAACAGTTAATACTCGCCTTATCAGAAAACTAAAAGTCGAGATACATTGAATGTTTTGGCTCCCGTCCAGACATAGTCTGGTTTTATAACAATACAGACGGTCCGGCATCGAATTGGACTCAAGTATTCTTTCTGTGTCTCTTAAGGTCGCCAGGAAATCCGAATAGACACCCACCCCCATACAACATGCATGCTGCACACTCAAACATGTAATTTTTTCTACCCTAGCGTTTTCCCGCCTTGTGAATCGTTGGCTCACCACTCTCACCGGTGAGTCGCTCTATGTTCGTATGTCTATAAATACGAAATGATGGTTGTCTTTCGTAGTCCGAGAAAGACGGTTCTGCAATTCCTTGCTGAGCAACCAGCACAAATGATTTGCTTTATAATGGTCAAATGTTTGTGCTGATCATTAGCTCACTCCTTCCATCAAATCGACGTTGGATGTAAAGGTGCACGGTGTAGCAGACGTCAGGTGTCAACGTGACGGAAACACACTGATCACGAGGCCATGCACTGTCACACACACACACACA
>NC_068995.1:637286-646454 GCF_001194135.2 Octopus bimaculoides | reverse complement strand
TGAGACTTCCATTTTTTTTCTTTTCTCTTGACTTTTACTTCTACCTTTCTGAAGAAGGACCTTAATATCGAAACGTCAATGACACTTCTACACTCTTAATCTCTCATTGAACCATAAATTAGTAATAACACCTTCTCTTTCCTTTGTCTTCCGTGTTCAATTGTTATTTGTGTCACTAATTACTGTCACCTCTCTTCTGATATATATATATATATATATATATATATATATATAAGTTTTTTGAGTAAGCACTTTCGCTGTCTTCAGCTTTTCAAGCACACACGTGTTTATAATCAGAAGTTATTTCTTGTTGTTATCCTTTCTCTCTCTCTCTCTCTCTCTCTCTCAGTGTGTGTATGTGTGCGTGCGTGCGTGTGTGGTTTATGCGTCTCTGTGTCCCTACACCTCTGCGTGTTGAAGTAACAGTCGAAACAAAAGGCAGTTTTATTGCTAAAATAAGGATCATTTAATATTTACCCAGGACAGAAATAAGTTAAGCTAAAGCATTGAAGAATACAAATATCTGCTGCTGTTTTATTCATTAGAATTACTGGCGTCAATCGTCCGCGTTTGTTAGATTTTATTTTAGATCTTTAAATTTAAATTTTAATTTATTTTTACTATTTTGGCTCCGTCTAAATCTGTAATTCTGAACTTTTATCAGCTTATCCTTCTGCTTCTCCATGCCACATTTGATAAGAAAAAAATGTAACTTCGTCTTCTGCTAGACAATATATTTTTCTTACATAACATTCGTGGCATTTTTTAGATTTACATTGATATTCTTAAAATCTCTTAATTAAGAAAATAAATCTTGCAAAAACAATGCAAATAATTCCAGAAAATTAATTTATCGTAAAAAAGCAAGAAAAAAAAAACAATTTCTACACATGAACCTCGAAATTCATCTCCGGTATCCTGAAGTCCCCGATACCCGCAGTAAAATCTGGGTAACATTTTGCTCGGATTAAGCATTCTGTTATTATCCTTGCTTTCGTGAAGGCAACAAGCTGACAATCGTTAATATGCCGGACAAAATACTTGGCGATATTTCTGAATTCAAATTCTGCTGAAGGTCGACTTTAACTTTTATCCTTTCGGAGTTGATGTAAGCAACTAGCCCCTAACTTTGCTGGCAGTGTGCCAAAACTTGAAATCATTTCAGCTGTTGCAATATTACCTTAAAATACAACAGCATCGATTACCTGGCATCGGTACAACCCACACCTTTTTGTGGGAAGTGTATAATCAATTAAATTAATCACAGTAATTATATATTTTACAAAATAACACAGGCGACAAGTTCAAAACAGAAATGAATGCGATGTAGAGAGAGTCGTTTATGACCAGTATCTACACACTCTCTCTCTCCAGTCAATATCTGCACTTTGAGAGTATGCATCCAGTCAGTCTCCACATTAGGTCTGTCCGTCTGTCTACACTCAGTGTCTCTCTATCCAGTCAATAACTCCATACTCGTAATATCAAGATATCGAGTGGACATATATAGACATACTGATATCTAATCGATATATGATCCCTGTATCATCAATCTAACCAGACACTATTTATACACTGTCTAGATTGAATCAGTTAAATAATTTAGACATGAGCAGCCAAGAGATAATGCCTGGTCAATGTCAGGGTGATACTTATAGGGTGTGTGTGTGTGTCTCTAATACATCTTGAGATTGAAAACATTCACATCCAGCTGACAAGAAAGATATTGAGTAATAGTAGTAGTAGTAGTAGTAGTAGTAGTAGTAGTAGGATGAGACAAACAGTCATGTAGTTAATTAAATATCTGATGCATTGCAAGATAAGACATCTCAAAATAGAAACTAGGCTGCACTGAATATATGCGTGTGTGTGTGTGTATCTATACATATACATACATATATGTATGGACACACACACGCACACACACACACATATATATGCATCTACACATACCATACAAACATTCGTATGTTTATATACATGCAGACATTACCGTCTGGGACTCAGTGAATCTCTGGAAACTGCTGTTTGATTTCATGCCCCATGAACACTTTAGTGGTTATGTATTTGTCAGCACATGTGTATGTGTGTGTGTGTGTGTGTGTGTGTATGTGTGATTGTGCGTGCTTATAAACACATGTAAAAAATATATGCAAGTGTACCAAATCAGACGCCGACACTCATAAATAGACAGACGGAGAGGCAGATAGAGGGAGAGGCAGATAGATAGATAGAGAAAGAGTGAGCAAGGGAGGAAGAAGTCATACACACACACACACACACACACACACACACACACACATATGAAGCTAGAGAGGCAGTGAGAAGGTGACCGGTCGAAACTGGTCTGATATTTACATAACACGAGATACATAATACGTTCGAAATCTTTGCTGCATGTATTTTTCTGTTTTTTCTTGACATAAAACTTCAATTTCTTCATTCCTCCTTTACCATTCCCAGCTTCCTTAGCTTTCCTCTTCTCTGCGAATACCTGGCAATTTTGGAATCGTAATTAAATAATCCCACCTGTCTGCTACTATTTCCTAACGAGGAATGTGTGTACAATCTACAAAAATTGTTTAACGGGTGTTTGGTGGAGTCTGATGTAACCAAGGGTAGAGCTGCATTTGTTGGGTAGATTTGTGTGCCGCTGTGTTGTACCGTACCCTGTTGCTTGTCGTTATTTTTGTTGTCTAATCCCAGTTCAACTCTGACTGAATAGATCTATGAACAAATGCATTCCGAATATGACCACCTCTTCTTTTTCCTATACGCAGGAAACCTAGATCCACGTTATCTAACATGTTCCTCATTTTACAGATTCTGAGTTTTTGTGAGGGAGAACATCGTTGGTTTGAACGGTTAGAACCATGACACTCCTTGCTTCCTAAAAGGAAATTCGTAGTCGTACGTCTTAGAAATCATTATTTAATCCCGTTCGTTGATATTCCAGGTTATTGACTGAATGGGTTCACTCTACGACTGCAGATTCGAGAACTGGACAATGACACTTGCCCTTGTGGTTAGGGTGACAATGGTTTTGTGGGGTTTTCGCGATTAACTTTCGGAGGTTTCTCCAATTTTGCGAATTTATTTTTTGTTTGAATATTTTTGTTTCATTGTTTTTGTTATTTTCCTGTTTATAGGGTTTTTTTTGCTAATCCCGCACCCTTTCACCCAGCACTGCCTCCGTGTTCTTGTCGACCCCAATTAGTCAATTAATCATTATCATTATCATTCACAAGTTTTATTTCGTACTTTCACGATCGCAGTTTTATCTGCCTTGGGTAGACGAAGTGGTTTGTTTTTGGTATTGTTATTGTATTTCTTTGTGCTATATTAAAAGTACTCTATGTATGATGTGTGCGGTGCCTAGCAGTGCTATTTTCTGTAGAGATGTACATCTGCAATTTTGGTAATGTTATTATATTTTTGGCTTTTGGCGATAGCCGTAAAACCCATTATACATGGAATTGTTCGTTACTTTAATCTACGTTTTGTCACCCCCCCCCCCCCCAAAAAAAAGATAACAGCCAACGTGGGCATCAACAAAATTTGGACTGAGAACACCGAGATTTGAACCGAATTCGACAGTTCCTTGTACACTTTTGGGATCGATGAAATAAATGCTAGTAAAATACTGAGTGAACTGTGTTGATAGAATTACCAAATCTTTTCTTGAATTTGTGATTCAGTATCAAAGTTTAAACTAAGTTAAAACAAGTCATAAATAATTGATACAGATGTCATACGTCTACAAAGACATAACAACTCGATAACACCGGCTTATGATGTTTACTAAGTATAACTGCTTCCTGCGTCTGGAAATGAAGTCGCTAGAAATAACTCTCTACCGTCTGCTGCTGCTCTGTTCAGACATTCCTGGCTTGTCAGCGTCGTTGTTTTTATTTTGGGGGTATCTTCATTAAGCAGACCGATAGTTAAAGATATTCCAGCGGTGACCATCCCAACTGATTGTATATCATGGGCTACATTATCCAATATATTGTCCTTCCTTGTCAAGTTGATAGAGTCATCACTTAGACGCGTCATTGTTGTCTCGACGTATCGTCTGCAAATGGCTGAGACATTACTCGGTGTAATGTCTGCCAGTATGTGAGAAACAGCTAGTAGATGGATCTCTGCAAAAATGTTAGGCATATTTTGGTCGAATGTTAAACAACTTGCAAGACACAACTAGTCGATCAATCATCTGAACGTGTTTGATATTACTACATGAAACGTCAGTCAACTTGTAAGACACAAGCCGATGTATCATCTGCAAATACGTTAGGCATTACTTGGTGGAATGTCTACCAATGTGTGAGACATAACTAATCACAATGAGTTAGGCATTACTTAGTCAAATGTCAGACAATGTATAAGACGTAGCTAGTCGATAGATCGTCTGCTCATGTAATTTCATACAAGTTAGTCTCGGTCGGAATAACGATAACCATGTTTTTTCAAAACAGACATTCCTAGTCCGGTGAGATGATGACCATCCTAGCAGTAACCAAGACCATTCTAAGGGCATCACATCTTTTCTACCTCCATCGACAAATATGTCTTTCTTGTCTATTTAAGACGTTAACAGATTGCGATTTGAGGGGATATGTGGCTGCTATTTCTAGCGGGTCGAGTGACTATAGAGACTGTCATTGACACAACGTTACGTCACACGTATTGAGTATATGCGGTCGCGATGGCAGCTGCTATTGTCACCTGTCACGTGCCCCTGCTGTATAATCTGGAGAGGAAAGGTAGCTAGGATCGAATGACGCCTTTTACCTTATTAAGATACAACACAGCTAAAACATCCACACCGCTGCTACCGACACCACCACCACCACCGCTATCATCACCATCACCATCATCATCGAAGCCACCGCCACCACTACAGGCCTCCTCCTTAATAAGTCTAATGCGAAAACATCGGCGGATGTGTCTTGGTGCATGAAGTATGCGTGTGGGAGTGTAGAGGCGTGGGTGCGTATGTGTGTGTGTGTGTGTGTGTTGGCGCGCGCGTGTCGCTCTTCCCACGTTCATAAGTAATTTTACCATCTGTCTTGTCATGCCTCAAACTGAACATTTCTCTCTCCCCCCTCCCTCTCCGTTTCTTTCACACTCTCACTCTCTCCTCTCCCTCTATACATACTCTTCTTCCTCTCTTTCCCTCTTCTCTCTATCTCTCTCTGCCTCTTCGTCTCTCTTTTTTTCATTTCCAATTGTCATTTATTTTTTCATTCTGATCATATTATTCACTCTCTTTCCTCCATCATCACTGCCACCACCACCAAAATCAACATCCTACTCCTCCTCCTCTTCTCTAATACCGTAACCCTCACCATCGACATTCCCCTTCCACACATCCCCTCTTCATCGGCACCAAACTGTGAACGCCAGTCTATCTAAAGCTAACACTCCCAGATGATCTGCTTTCAATTTCCATAGACAGAGACAGCTTCGTGAACAGATGTAATATGGATTTCAATATACATCGCCTCCTCCCCACTCAATCAACAAGCTGTGTACTCACCTCCACCCTGGACCACCCAACCAATGATCAATTTACCTGTCCTTTTTTCGTCATCACATCTGTGTTGGCACCTTCATCTATCTATCTATCTATCTATCTCTGTATATACGTATATACATACACACTAGCGCACACATATGTACGTTTACATGTACTTGCTTATCAACGGAGAAATATAATGATGTATATATATATATATATATATATATATATATACGAGAGAGACAAAGAGAGAGAGAGAGAGAGAGAGAAAGAGAGAAAGAGAAAGAGAGAAAGCGAAAGAGAGAGATAGAAAGAGAGAGAGAGAAAGGTAGACAGACAGAAGCTATTCTGAATTCCTTTCTCATAGTTTGAGTTTCACGCAACAGCAATCGTCAGGCGTGTGTGTCTGTCTGTATATATATTTATACACACACACACACACACACACACACACACACATATATATGTGTGTATGACCGGCTTCTTTCAGTTTCCGTCTACCAGATACACTCACAAGGCTTTGGTCGGCCCGAGGCTATAGTAGAAGACACTTGTCCAAGGTGCCACGCAGTGGTTGGTAAGCAAGCTACTTACCACATACATATATATGTGTGTATATATGCATGCATAACAATATGTATATATAAATGTATAATATATATATATATATATATATACACACACACAAAAATGGCCCTCGAAAAGGTGATAAAATTGGCGCTGCCCCAGCAAGGCCACAGCCTTTGGGCTGAAACGCAAAAATGAATGAAGAATATATATCATCGTAATTATTTTTTTTCTTTGAGGCAAATGCTACCAATACTGCATGGTATTTATTCGAAATAATTTCGTTAAAATTCCTTAGGCTTTAGTTAGTGGTATTTTGTGGCAGAAACATTCCAGAGTCCAAGATCAGTGTCTCATTTTATAACTAGTGAGGTCATCAAAGCTGAAATCCCAATGCCGAAACACTTTATTGAGCCAACCCAGTGAAAAGCTAACCACTGGGTGCAGTTAAACTCTAAGTTGGGTCTGATTCGTGAAACTCACCATTAAAAAGATGGACTATCATTTAACACAGCCGATCGTTGTCTTTTTGTGTGAATGTGCCTAACGAGCGTTGGCCGTGATTTCGATTTTCGTTCTGCGGAAGAGCGTTGTGTCCTTGAGCAAGGCACTTCATTTTCATATTGTTCCAGTACATTCAGCTGACAATATGTATTGAAAGCATCTGTAAGTTAAGTTCTAAGAAGGACTGGTGTCTCAACCAGGAGGTGGAGGTCTTGTACTTTCACCTCGGAAACTTTGCATAAAATCCGTCATAAAGAGACCGTAGGCTCGAAGACGTTGAAGAATCGTCTTTTTGTCCTATATTTCCAACCGTCTTTTGTATATATATCCAACACTTTATTATCAAATCTCTGTTCCTTCTTTGAAGTTTGGTAGGGAAAGAGTGAATCTGAAGGAAAACCGACTGTTTTTTCTTGCACGACGATTGACGTAAGGACTTCTCTCATTGGTTAATCTCAGTGTTTGCTGTCATGGCGACAGTTCGCAAAATCTCATCCAAACAAATATTTTACCAGCCAATAACTTGTGCCTTTCCTAATCCCTTTTACTGTTTTATTTGTTCCAGTTATCGATCTGCCGTCATACTATTTATTGAGTTGTTTATTGTTGTTTATTACTGTTTATTTGTTTTTTAACTTAGGATCGATTTCGTACCGCTTTGATAATCGTTTTTCTGCTTCCAGACAATGAAAATATTATGATTACATTACACAGTGTCAATACATTATCTAGAATAAAAGGGTTAGTCAAAAAGATATTTTGAAAAACAAGAGAAGTTTTGAGAGGAAATTAGCAGCTATTTCTAGCAGGTGGCGCGACAGTTTTTGAGCCTCTGCATTGACTTATTTCATCTCAATTTGAATTCGTTTTTGGTCCATGGAAGCTACAGGTTGTTATTTAACAAACCAAACTTGATGAATATTTAAACAAAATTGTTTTGTCTGTTTAGAGCAGGGGTCGACAATGTGTTCAGTATTGACCACTGGAGATTCTTTCTGGTTCTCCAAGGAATCGATAAACATGAAACATTAAGACAATATCACGGCTGAACTATTATTGTTGTTTATCAATTTCTTACAGTCGACAACGACGCCCCACCCCGCAAAACCCCCACCCAAGGAACTGTTGCTTTTAAATCAAGAAACTTTTAAGATTCATTATTCTTAGGGTGTTCAGATAGTATTTGTAACACGGGTCGACAATGAGAGAAACATTAAGATAAAATTCCAAGGGAAATTATTTGTTTGTCAGAGAAGAAAATACGGAGACATAACTGGTATTTATGATGAAGATAAATGAAGGCTGGAAAGATTTTAAAGGATATCTTCTAGATTCGTAGATTATAGTTGAAGCCGAATGAAAAATGGAAGATTTACAATTTTAAATAAATGAACAAGTTTTATGTTGCTGGAAGTAATAGAAAGAACAAATGAAATCAAGGGGAGAAATTAAATAAAACAGCTTATTATTTCAGTATGTATACATACATATATATATATATATATATATATATATATAGGTGTATGTAATATCATTTTTCTCAATCTTCAGGTTTTTCAATTTGCTAAGCGACTGGTTTTAAATTGATATTAATCAAATTAATATTCAATTTTTCACCATTATTATTTAAATTTATATATATATATATATGTATGGGTGTATGTACTCACGTATGTATGTGTGTACATATATAATGATATCTATATATGTACATATATATATATATCTATATATATATCTATATATATATGTATGTATGTATGTATGAACGTATGTATGTATATATGCATGTATAGACGTGTGTGTATGAGATTTATTGGGTGTTTCTGTATTTATGGCTGTGAATTTATGTATGTGTATATACATAAACATATATAGGAACATATAAACATTTATACATACATGTACATATATATATGCATATATATATATATATATATATATATATATATATATATATGTGTGTGTGTGTGTGTGTGTATGTGCTGAGTTACTGGGCACGAGAACGCGAGATACCTCTAACAGGAAAACAGAACTGAACACTCCTTTAGAATATAAGATTGTATATCTGTGATAACTGTGCCAATAAAATTATATATAAGTATAGATGTGTGTGTGTGTGTGTGTGTATCTATGTATACATACATATATATATTTATATATACATACTTATGTACGTATATTTATATACATCGACAAACGTATGTATACGAACCCATATACATATAGCAATTTAGTTCCATCAATCGAAGTCGATTTTGAGTTTCACAACATTGATATTAACCACTCTACAAGACTATGACCACCACCGCCTTCAAACACTACCACTGCCACTTTCATCACTTCTATAAACATCATCATCATTATCATAATCACCCCCCCCCCAAGGTGAACACAATTCCATTGTTTTATTTATACACGCGCCAATCATACCAGCTTCTATTTTACTTGCCAACTCATAAACGATTAAAACGTGTACTCACAAATACGCACGCGCATACGCACTCATGTTTATATGTTATATATATGTATAGTATATATACTTTTGTTTGTGTGTGTGTAAATATATATAT
>NC_068995.1:634384-636508 GCF_001194135.2 Octopus bimaculoides | reverse complement strand
ATATATATATAATTCTTCACTGCACCCTACCCCGCAAAAGAGACCCCCCCAAATCACGAATGACCGCCAAGAATTAAGAGAGGCAAACAGAGGATGTAAAAATGTTTTCTCTTAGAAGTATCCCCTCACCACCACCGTCGCGCAGCCATTCCAATATTAGTTTCCTTCGATGAACGTCTAAAATTGCTGCAATTTCGGAAAAGCAAGAATTGTTATTTTTCGGATTGTTCAGCCCTAGATCAGCCGTGACTTTACCGATCAAAGACATTACAGTCGTGACAATCCTGTCTTATTTTGTGGGTGGGGGACAGACAATCATATAACTAGTACTACATTAACCAACATAGTTATCAACTGTCATCTTTTAAAGACAACAGTTAGGTAATTCATGGGCGATTTTGGTGTGATTTTTGGTGATTGAAGGCGACAACATAAATGGCTGACTCACTTTTTGAAGAAAAGAAAATGTGTTTGTGAAGGAAAACTTTTCTGTCAATTTTATCGATGATTTAAATCCATTTCGTCAAGATTATCGATGATTTAAACTCAGATTACAAACATGTTTTGAGTTTCGGCTCTCTAACAAGATTCAATCCGGCTCAAACAGACACAACAAACGAAAGCGTTGTTTCTCGCTCGCCACAAAATCCAGATACGCCATTTTCATTCTACAATGTTTCTTTGGTATTGTTGCATAACTCCTAGTCGGTTTTAATCGAATAGAATCAATGATTAAAGATTCTCCAGCAAAACTTCGACCAATTAGATTCTTTTTCGATTGTAGTCTTAGTAATTTTAAGTACATGTGTCCAGAACGACTGCTTCAAATGTCCCACTTCTTGGCTTTCGTTTTTGCTTTTGTTTTTAGACAGCAAGAAGAGATAAAAGGTTTAAAAGTAGATTTAGTTGAACATATTTGCGGAACCAAGTAGAGAATCCATTATTGACTTTGATAGATTTCACAAAAAATACAAAATAAATGAATCGCATTTATCATTAATGAAGGTAGAAAAGGGATGTTGTGAGTGAATGCCGTTCCACTTAGGGTGAAGGGAAAAAAACATTAGAAATATACTTCATTTTTTAAATATAAGCATTTACGATTATACATATATACACACACACATACATACATATATATATATTATATATATATATATATATATATATATATATATATATATATATATATATATCATATATGTATATATTTTATATGATTAGTAATTAGCAATTTAAAAATGAAATGATTTTGGTACTTACAGTTTTAAATATGAAATAAAGTTTAAAACTATTTTATGGAGATGGTGATAAGTATGTTTTTGTTGTTGTTGTAGTAGTAGATGTTATTGTTGGCTAAGTAACCACTCTGCCAAGCTGGTCTGCTACGATAGATACTTAGAACTAAAGTCTAAGATATAATTCTTTGGCCGTCTTTGAAAATTGCTTCAAAATATTGAGAGCTAAAAATAGATCTTATTAACAGCTTCTTCTTCCTCCAATAAGAATCCAGGAAATTATTATTGGGGGCACTATCTCCGCAATTGGAAGTAAAAACACCCTTAATCATTTTCTCTACCTTCACACCCCAACCCCTTCACTTCATTCTTCCTCTCTCCCTCTATCTCATTTAATCTCCCTCCCACTTTTACTTCATTATTTAACACTAGACATCATCTCTCCCTCTTCCTTTCTCTTTCTCTCTTTCGCTTTTTTTTTAAAATTTGGTCACATGTCTCTCTGCGTGTGTGTGTGTGTGTGTGTGTGCCGTGTATACGGGTGTGTTTGTATGAGGGTGTCTGTATGTAGAAATGTGTGTTTTGCTGGTGCCTGTTTATACCTGTGTATGGGTGCTGGTCTCTGAGTGTATATGTGTGTGTGTGTGTGTGAGTGTGTGGGTGTGTGGGGGTGTGGGGTGTGTGTGACTGTGTTTGTGTGACTGTGTTTGTGTGCGTGTCTGCGAATAGGCGTGAATGTGTCTGAGTGTGCGTGTATGTATGTATCATGTATCTGCGCGTGCGAGTGTGCGTGTGTGAGAGAGTGTATGAATGTATTTATGTATGAATATATATGTTTTGTTTGTGGCTGCTTCTACCTGATTATGTGTGCTGGTCGTTAATAGGT
>NC_068995.1:626208-632912 GCF_001194135.2 Octopus bimaculoides | reverse complement strand
GTATATATATATATATATACATACACATATATATATATATATATACACATATATTTACACACTCACTCTAGTGAACGGAAACATCTAATTAAACCAAGTTAACAATTATATTTAGAACGTGTGAGACACACGTTCTAAATATAAATACATAAATACATATATACATATATTTCATACACATGCATACATTCACACTATATTTAATATTATAGACACACACATATGTATGTATATATATATATATCAGGTAATGTGATAATATAATGTATAATTCATGCGAGCAATGATTCCCTGCTTTTAGAACAGAATGATCTACCAGCTACACACACACGGACACACGCTCGCACACTGACATCCTCTCGCACGCACACACACACACACACACACACACACACACACACACACACACAGCTATGCTGTGCTTCGTATACAGACGCCGGCAAATGCCGGAGAAGGTAGATAAATTCAAGTGCTGAGGAACTGGCTCTTCTTGTAGTGTTCCCCTTCCTTATGTTTGGAATGTTGGAATTTAAGGAAGTACCATTTTTCGAAAGACTAGAATCAGAACAATGAAGAAACGCCAAAGGAATAACAAACACAACAAAACAAACAAAATAACACTACAAAAAACAACAACAAAAAAACGGGTATCCAGATGTAAAATGAAATGTTATCTTACACTTAGGAAATGTAATGATTCGAACATTTTCAAAGAGAGATGCTGGTGATGATGATGACGATGGTGATGATGATGACTTCTTTTATTTGCCACAGGGGCATTAGAAGGACAATTTACTGTTCGCGTGGGAGGTTTGGTTAAAAGATGGGTGGAAGAAAGTGAGTGGGATGGGAGTTAAGATAAAAATATAGAAAATATGTAAACACATCTATGATGCAGTCCTCCTGATACAGAAGAACCTCCAGCTGGAGCAAATCAAGGAACCTCAATGATACAGGATCATCCTGACCATCAAGGGTACGAGCCCCACGCCCAATCGTAGTTCTCTAATCAAAATGCATTCAAACTGCTTTTGCTACAATCAACCGCATTTTGATGAATTCAATGATGATGATAAATTAAGGAGATGATAACCAGAATTGACAAGGGTATCTACACACACACACACCTCTTTGTGTTTAACTGTCAGAACGTGACTGTCACTCAAATTTTGTTTGTATGTATGTATGTGTGTTGTTTAATTCTCGATCAGCCTTGATTATGAAGCCATATGATCAACCTCATTTCAATCATAGCCATTTGTTCTGTCCCTGAACACAGAGAAGTTTAATGAAAATGCATTATTCAGCGCCCCTTCCTCGCATTGATGTTAGCATGTGATTTGAGGCGAGATTTAGCTACTATTTCATGTAAAGAACCTCTTGTCAACTCTTGAGCTATGACACCATTGAAAAAAAGAAAATAAAAGAACTAACGGGGTTTGCCATGCCTTCTGTGCCGAGTTCCGTTTACGAATTGGTTATTATCCGAAGTTGGAAAGAAGATCTTGCAAATGATGAGCCTCAGACACTTCGAATTGGTCGCAGAGGAAGAAGTCAGTTAAAACATGGTCTAAACACAAATCAAAATCGCAGTTTTAAATCGGTGTTTCAGATAATTAACTTCGTCCTGCATCCAAACGGTACAGCTCAGTTTAGACATAATTATTAATTCACCTGCAAACCAACCCCTCACTTAGTTTAAATGTGGTGGAGGTTAGACTAAAAGACATTTTGCTTACTTATTCCATTAGGCCGACCTTTCACGCAAAGACCACCATCTTCGGGTTATTTCTATTTAGGAATCTTATCTGGCCTAGATAACCGACCATGTTTAATTCTTGCGATAAGACATTGCGTGTCGGGCCAACAAGACTGCTTTCAAGTGGCCTCACGGTTCGGCCAGGGGCCAGTTAGATATCGCTAACGAAAATCTATTTCAACTAATACATTCACTGTCATCTTAAAACACACACACACACACAAAAAAAAAAGAAAATGCAGGACGTGTTAGGTAATATCAGTCGTCCATTAGATTAGGTAAAAAATAAATAGAATATATATAAGATTTTTTTTAAATGGTATGGGACGGACCATGTTTATTATTGAGCCGTCGAGATCAGCGCCGAACTGGGGTCAAACAACAGCACAAGGGTATAGCATCAGCAGCTGCAATAACAATTATGCAATTTCGGACATCTACATGGGATTATTTAAGCACTTTTTGTATGGAACCATAGTTTTGAGGAAATCATATATATATACACTGGTCCTCCGTCGGTGGCGACGACGACGAGAAATGTTCCAGTTGATCCGATCAACAGAGCAGCCTGCTCATGAAATTAACTTGAAAGTGGCTGAGCACTCCACAGATACGTGTACCCTTAACAGGAGTTAAAACTGCAAATATTACTTAAATTTTCACTGGGAACTTTTGCTAGAAGTGTCCTTGAAAGCAGATTTGCTACAGAAACAGTTGTAACTGCTCATTACAGATGACTTAAAGCCTTTCTTTGTTTTCCTTTGTGGATTATCTTTTACTCCTCGCTAAATCCACGGTTTTGCCGTTGCGAAATCTGGATTTTCTACACCTGAAGAATTTCGATATTAGCCTGGAATCCGACAGTGCAGATAACTTAAAGGTCGGGTTGAGTGCCGCATTGTCAACACCCTATCTTGCTCCCTCTAACAACCTCATACATACATACATACATACGCACGCACGCACGCACGCACGCACGCACGCATGCATGCATGCATGCATGTATGTATGTATGTATTGCTATGTCTATACATGCAAACACACGCAAACATGCACAGACGCGTATTTACGGATGTGTGCAGCACGCGTCAGGAGGCAAGGACAAAAGATTGTGTGTAAAGAAGGTGGAAGTTATAAATATACCTCAATTGACAATATTGAAATTGAAAGTATTAAACGAGAACGGATAGGCGGAGGCAGCGGCGACGGCGGGGGTATGTAAATACTGAAATTCAGTGAACAAACCAATCTTCTTCCGAAGTGTGTGTGTGTGTGTGTGTGTGTATACATATATGTATGCATGCATATTTGTATATATGCATGTTATGTATATGTAAGTATGTATACATATGGGAGGCCATGTGTATATAAAGCCTGTTTCTTTATGTAATTGTAAATATATAAGAGCTTTCGGTACCAGGCTGTAGTGGAAGTGTATGTGTGTATGTGAGAAAGAGAGACAGAGAAGGAGAGAGAGAGAGAGAGAGAGAGATCGTGTGTGTGTGTGTCAATGTGTGTATGTATATTTGTGTGTTCGTGCCTGTGTGTGTGTATATATATATATATATATATATATATATATATATATATATACACACACACACACATACACACAAACACACAGAGATGTATCTAAATATATAGACATACACGTTTGTGTGTGTATCTCTCTTATATATATATATATATATATTTGTGTGTGAGTGAGTCTGTGTGATTATGTATACGAGTTTATTTGTGTGTGTGTGTGTGTGTGTGTGTGTGTGTGTGTGTGTGTGTGTAAAGAGAAAGACAGAAGGGAAGATGTCTCAGGTTCCAGTCTACCAATCCAGATGTTTTCTCTATTTAGTGATGTTAACCGAGTCAAAATATTAACGTTTCTTGAACCGGGCACCTGCTTTGTTACTAACTTAGTAACTCGAAACACACAAGACATCTCTATCTCTCAGTCTATCCACTATCTGTCTATTTGTTTCTTCTTTTCTCTATCTTTCTCTCTCTCTCACACACTGATATATATGTGTTTGTGTGGGTATATATATATATATATATATATATGAATGCGTGTATATGTATGTGTACACACACATGTATATATACATATACACAGCTGCGTTGTTAAACTGGATTATTTCCTCTTGCCTACAGTTTTCGTAGGGTTGCCGTTAGCCAAGTTTACTAATCGGTGAGTCTGATATAACACATGTACCGAGATACACGCGCACACGCACACCTTATAATACCTACCTGTAATATGTATCTGTATTTCTATTGTCCTTCCCAGTCTGTTGTAGAGTGGGTGCGTGTGCGCGCGACAGTCGGTGCGTTGCATGTGTTGTGGTGTGTATGAGTGTCCCCTTTATACGTTGTGATGTATGCTCGGGCTCGTTTGTGTTATGTGTGTGTGTGTGTAATAATTATCTTCTATGGGAATGCATGTGTGCGTCGTGTTCGATGTCCTGTGTGTTAAATTGTAGTGTTTGTTTCTGGTTGCCTGTCTGTGTGGTATATTTGTCTAAGTGGTATATTTGTGGGGTATACTCCATAGCTTATATATTGTGTTTGATGTTGCGATGGATATATTATGTTCAACGCTTTTCATTGTCTCTCTGTTTCTCTCTGTCTATGTATCTTAGCTTCATTCTATAATGCTGAGTATTAAATACATCATGTACTGCATCATATCACCTGATATGGTATATTATCATCCGATGCAGTATATCATGTGATACGGTGATATGGTATACCATGCTGTGTGATATATCTTATCCCATACACTGACGTGATATATCCTTTGACGTATCATATTCTGTGATATCATATTCTCTGTGCTGAATCATGATGTATCCTATGTTTATAGTATACAAAGGCGTGTCGTATCTTGAATGTAGCCTAGCATATCATGCGGCATACCGTGTAATGTACTCTGTCCTATCATGTGACGTGGCGTATCATATACCACAGTGGTGTATCATCTTCCGGTCTATCATGTGATGGGATGTGCCATATGCTGTAGTATATCGCTTGATGTATCCTATACTGCAGGGCATTATGTAACGTAGTGTATTATGGGATATATTATATCTTGTTCGTTGTGCATTCATGCAATGTGTTGTATCACGCGATGTGCGGTATCATATAATCTAGTGGATTATCTTCTTTGTTTGCTCCCCTTGCATAATTCCGTCGATAGATAATCGAATCGATAACGTGATTCTCCTCGGAAAGAAGAATCGAACCAAGAAGAACGATATCTATTCGCTAATAAATGAGGCCGAACTATAAAATTTGACCCTTAATTTTAATCACCCCAACGCTAGACATCTAACTGAGCCTTTCGATTATGCGAAAGACCTGCCTAATTGAGACCATTCTTCTCCACCGTTGAGTCATGGGTGGAATCGAACCGGCGACTGCGAGGAACGTTCTTCAGTTTTTCACAGTGGTCCTACTGTTTATTGTTATAAAATACCAAACTGCAGATTATTAAGATAGACTTTGCTAAACTGTTGCCTTTTGGTGTTGATGCTGTTGTTTAACCCCAAGTCAAGCCTGATGGAGGAGATCAATCAACCATGATCATTCGTCTTTTTGTTCCCAGATTGGTAATATCTTGAGCTACGGCGTTTTTAGTAGAACACCGTGTATATTAAGCTTTTACAATAAAAAGGCTGACAAAGACTTCGAAGTTTCGGATTGTTCATCTTAGTCAGACAGTTTGACTAAGGTGGTTAGGCCGAAATATCGTACTCGCTGTCAACCATTTAATTGCAAAAGTATAACATATGTGTGTGTGTGTGTGTGTGTGTGTGTGTGTGTGTGTGTGTGTGTGTGTGTGTGTGTGTGACTGTGTGTATATATGAAATGCCTGAATTAACAGATGATCATATGATCATGGGCCGGTGTATCAGGCAACCTCTTGTGTGAAAAGAGAGAACTATTATACCATTTTGCTAATTTTGTATGTATTGCTTGGCATCTCAAGAAAAGAGCAATAAAAACCATGTAAAGAATTCTGTATTGTTCTATTTTATTTCGATATTTTTTATTTCTTGTTAATCTTCAAAAAATAAGAGCAAAAAGAAAAAAAAAGACACGGTATCATATCAATTATTTGGTAACGATATAAACGCATTTATTTTTATTGACGAGATAGAAAATAGAAAATAAATGCAGGGATACACCCAGATAAATTTACTACAAAGTTCTTTTGTTATTGATATATTTATTCAAACACTTTAGTGATGGAGATATCTTGATGATGGCAAATGTCAAATGGGGAAATGTAACAACACTGGAGAGAGAAGATAACAAAGTGTATTATTTGTATGTTTAAAACAATTGCTTAATTGAGATACAGTGATATGAGGCTATTCATCCCATGACAACTGTTTTCTCTAAGTCATCCGTATTATATACATGTTTATATATATACATGTATGTGCATATTATATACATACATGCATATATATATACATATATATATATATATGTATATATATATATATATGTCGTAAATATGATATACATACGATACTTAATATATATTATCTATGATATATATTACATTACATGTATAAATAAATATAAGTAGATATAGAATTCTAATATATGCATGTATACACAATACATAATATCATATGTGTGAATGTGTTTGCAAAATAAATATGTATACGATATGTATAATATATAAAATTATATATATGTAAGAATAAATGTTACAAAAAATATATAAAATATATACTATATATATATTTGCATATTTACTATATAGCATATGATAAACATGCATGAGAAAGTATTATATACATGTATATATCGAAAGACAAAGGCACACACATACGCACGACCACACACACACACACACAAGACTGCATTCAGTGGAATTATATGCAGGTATGCATATATATATATATATATATATATATATATATATATATATATA
>NC_068995.1:621568-624368 GCF_001194135.2 Octopus bimaculoides | reverse complement strand
TATATATATATATATATATATATATATATATATATATATTTGTCTCAAATCGACTTCAGTCATCTACGAAACTCTCGGCCCTTGAGTCACTTCGTAATTCCTGCCAATTAGAATTAATAGTTACGTATGCATATATACTCATGCACAGAGTTCTCTCTTCCTGTTTGTTCGATCACACACAAACACGCTCACACACACACATATATATGTTTTCTGCTCCCATCAAACTTTACAACATGAAATTAATTTGGTGATATTCGGTAGAAATATTATTTAAAAGTAAAATCATTGTTATGTTTTATTGTGTCTGGGGAGGGTCATTCTCCTATAGCTCTTTATTACTTAACACACTCACTGGTTCGATTTCCACTCACTTAAAAAGAAAAAAAAATTCGTTGCGTCTTGCAACCTCTTCATTTTTATGTTATCTTTTACTTTTGTTGTTGTTGTGCTTTTCGCAGCTGCTGCTGATTACTATTACGTCACAAACAAACAAACCAATGAGAGCATGAAACCATTTCTTGTGACACGCGCATCTGAGTGTGTTGACGACTGTATAGTCCAGTGGTCTTTCTTTTTCTGAAGACAGGGTGAGAGAAATGAGGGTGAGCGTTGTTATTTTTAGGAATCATACAAAGTGGTGGTCTTGTTTATCTAAAGACACCGTGAAAATGACAGACTTTAGATTTTCGTAAAAACGTAACCTGAGGTTCTATGAAAGGCTCCGACTGGAGATATTTAGAAATCTGGAGTGAAGAAGATTTTCACAGCTATGTACCAAAAGGAACGACTAAAGGGTGAAAGCTTATCGTGTAAATCTGTAGATAAAGGTTCTACGAAAGATAACCAACCTGATTGATAGCAAATATGTATGGAAGCATGAAAGTGATGAAACCTATGATTATCGTAACACGTTAATAGAAAGCAGTTTGTAGAGTAATTAATTCTTAAGTATGTTTTGTTAGGTTGACCTGCTGAATTAAAAAAATAGAGACATCAGGAGTTATACTGAAGACAAAAGATACTCCTGATTAAATTGATGTAGAAAGAGTATATAAGAACCTAAAGGTTTCCCAAAATCACACAAGGCAGAAGAACGCCATAGCCTATATATATGTATATATATATATATATATATCTATCTATATATATATATATAAGTAAATACATATAGTAAGCACGGATATGTGCGTGTACATATGTATGTGTTGATGCATATATCGTATCTATGATTCATTTCTATTTATGGTGTTATGCATTAGTTAGTGCTAACAAGTATTGCATTACACGTTACACAATCAGGCAATCCAGATCAACCAGCCAGCACTCAGATATTGTATACATACGTACATACATACATGCAAACACGCACACATACATATATATGAATATCTATATATGCATGTATATATATGTATATGTTATACATACATACATATACATATCCATATACATGCATATATATATATGTATATATGTATATCGATATATATGTATATCGATATATAAGCCGTATATACCAGCTCCATCTTGAGCTCCAAGTTCGTAACACACATCTTTTAAGCAACCGGATCAAGCATCCACGTCCGATCGAAGATAGCAATTAATATTGTATTCTGTCGAGAGTGATGACAACAGCTGAACAAATGACGATTTAACAGCAACGAAAGATCCCTCAAATAAGAAATTATTTAATATTTGAAGACTGTTGAAAAATGGAGATGCAAGTCAGAAGGTAAAATGCAATCTAATCGGCCATTTATGAAGCAATTCACAAAGAGAAGATAAAAAGAATTGAATCAAACGTTTTCACAATATTTAAGATAAAACCATTGAAGTTCCTTTACATGTGTTGTGTATATAATTTCGATTTAGGTTTTAAGTCCCTCATTAATCCACATATGTACAAGGCTTAACATGGTTCCCGTACCGGACTGCAGATACCATTCACATTCGTGGGGTGTGTTGTAACCTGTTTATACGCTATACACTGGATATATTGAAAGAATACGAAACAATGGTTTGAATATTTATTTTTGCATGAATTTTCAAACGACAATTTTTTTGTGTGTGGGATTTAGGAAATTTCATAAATTAATAATTATACAAATCTTGAGATCAATTTTGCGATTCTACATCTATTTGAATACTACAGTATTGATGTGGCTTGCAATGCATTGCTCGCAATAACCTGATCACACACACAAGCACACAACATCAACAGCACTTAGAGAAGGTGTTCTATTGAGCACTTATTGACTCAGATTTATACGAGTGAATACACACACACACACACACACACACACACACACACACACACACACACACACTGTCAGGAATCGAACTCACGATTTAACGAATATCCTCACGACAAAGCCACGCGCCTTCACACACACATATACTAATGTCTGTGTAGATGTATACAGAATTATACACATATATATATACCTACATGCACATACACATCTATCTATCTATCTACAACGAGAGAGAGAGAGAGAGAAAGGGAGAGATAGAGAGGGAGATATGGACGGCTTTGAGAAACATGAGGTATACCCTGGTTCTGCATCTCTCACCACTCCTCTTCCTACTCCCACACAAACCCCTTTCTCAACATCTTTCTCCATTCTTCTACCCCCCCCCCCCTCCACTTATTCTTCCTCCCCACCTTCATCCCAACTCTTCTGTACTTTTCTCTCCTCGCACTCGTGTTTCTTCCATTTTTACCCGGTATTTATATGTTTAAAGGATGTTCCACATCTGCTTCTCTTTAGCGGCTGGCACACACACACACACACAC
>NC_068995.1:618766-620424 GCF_001194135.2 Octopus bimaculoides | reverse complement strand
GTGTGTGTTTATCTTTATAAGATGTCATGCAGTTAACCAACATCAACGATTCCATAAACGAAATGTCTTTTTCGCGCCATCTTTATGAAGAGTCATAGAATGGTTCGCATATGAACCATCCCCCCCCCATACAAATGACAATTCGAAGATTCTATGGAACCAATCCTCCCTCACCCTTTCAGACAGCCCTACAATGAATCTGAAGTTATTTCTGTGACAAGATTGCCAATTCTGGACAAAAAACATATTCTGATTTAGGCCTTAATAATAATAATAATAATAATAATGATAATAATAATAATAATAATAATCTTGTCTACTATAGTCACTTGGCCTGAAATTTGGTTTTGTTGGTGTTGTTGCTGGCGGGGTGTGGGGTTGGGGGAGTGGAGAATAGTTCATTACATCGATCCAGGTCCTTAATTTATCGACTCCCGAAGGGATGAAAAGCAAAGTAATAATAATTGTAATGCATGTGAAAACACATTCTTCTGTTTAATTTTTATAGAAAATTTAATTGATCTTTAAAGCCATTCAAGTATCCTAAAATCGAAATGAACCCGCCTTTTGCACTTCTTATCCCACCCGCCATCTTTCTATACTTATTTTTTTTAAATGTTTGTTTTTCCTGTAAACGTCTGTGATATGAATTGTTGAATCAACACCAACGATTAGTGACCGAAGTAACTGGTTGATACTCGGGAGTCACTGCGCATAAACCGAAATGAAGGGAAAAAATAACACCACCACCAACAATAACAATCCTTTCTGCTATAGGCACAAGGCGTGAAATTTTGTGGGGGAGGGGACTGTTCGATTTATATGTACTTAATTTATCGACCCAGGAAGGATGAAAGGCAAAGTCGATCTCAGCAGAATTCAACTCAGAACATAAAGACAGACGAAACGCTAAACATTGACCACTCTAATAATAATAATAATAATAAAACTTGTACACTAATAGATGTAAGTGTTCTCACTGATAAAAATATATCTGTAAAGGAATCTGACAAATAAGTAAGTATAAGGACCTGGAAATTGAAATACAAAAGATGTGGCATCTTAAAGCGAGAACTGTTCCTGTTATTGTGGGTGCTCTAGGTATGATAAAAAAGGGGATATGAAAGCCATCTAGATAAGATCCCAGGAGAACCATATCTCAGAGAAATCCAAAAGATAATGCTGACAAGTACTGCCTACATCCTCAGAAAAAACCCTATTCATTAATATTTTACATGAAGATGTTTCGCTACTGCCCCCTGCCACTTCTCCTCCCCAAGCTTTCAGTCATACTATGACATCTCTTATCCTTCACTCGCCTTAGGACGCTGGGTGTGTCTCGGCGAGTGGTTGTAACAAACATGCAGATTAAAAGTAATAATAATAATAATAATAATAATAATGCACATAAGATCGGCAATTTTCAGGGAAAGGGGTTAGTCGATAACATCAGCCTCAGTACTTGACTACTACTTTACTATATCAGCCCCGATAGATTGAAAGGTGAAAATGACATCGGCGGCATTTGAACTCGTAATGTTAAAATATGAATCCCATAAATCTATAATGCTGGGTCGAGTTGGACTGAAAATTCCAAGGGTTTGCATTTAAGACAACATAACAATGATGGAATGTATTCCTTATCCAAGTGTTAATTC
>NC_068995.1:613486-617798 GCF_001194135.2 Octopus bimaculoides | reverse complement strand
GGGGGGGGGGTCGATAAAATAAATTACCATTCAATTAATCGATTAACCCACTCCCCTCAAAATTTCTGACATTGTACGAAGACGTGAAAGAATCATTATTATTACTACTACTACTACTACTACTACTACTAACATAAATTCTTAAGTCTTCTTATTGACTTTAATAAGTGGCTCATGACTTGGTGTTTGGATACTTTTCTACATATTCTTAGCAATAACGTATTTTGATTATCTCCTGTAATGCTACATTTTAACTGGAGTTTAGCCCTCGAGGAATTGTTGAAATAGTCAGAGAAAATAAAAGAAAAAAGCAACAGAGGAACCCTGTCTTTTTTGTCTGTTTTGTCAAAATCAGAAGGAAAATATCAAAAAAAAAAAAAAAAACCATTGAAAGCTAAAAGTGAACATCCGAAGGAGAAAAAAACTCCACCAAAGACAAAATAAATATATAAAAACGAATAAAATAAATATATAAAAACAAACGGTTAAACAAAACTTCGTAATTAAAAATTATAAAATGAATTAAAATAGAATAATGTTAGATACATTTTGGAAGATACAAAACTAAAAGTAAAACGAAACAACAAAATAAATTATTAATTTACTAATCAACTAATTAACTAAATATATATGTGTAGCAATAAAAAGGATTTCGAATATAGGAGATCGTTTATAATGCAACGAAATCATTAAAATGTGATAACTCACCCTGACTTCAGTCATTTTTAAAAGAAAGATTTGTTGCCAGTGGAAAAACGAAGTTGCTAGTGCTGGTAAGACGCAGTGGTCTGTGCCTTGGTGTCAAGATAGGTAAACTTTTCTCAACTAAGCTCCAACTTTTGATCGCTGGTTAATATATTGAATTACCCGAGAAAAAGACCTGCCTACTTCACTAATGAGAACAACTGAAACGGGTAACTGACATTGTTATCTTGAGAAATACAGATAAACACGTACATACATACATACATACATACATACATACATACATATGTTCATACATACATACATAGGCGTATGATTCTATATATAAATATACCGTCGTACACACACACACACACAGATACAAGCATATACACATCCGAAAGAGGATTAGGTGCAGGAGGCTACAAGAAGATAGATAAAAACACACAGCTATGCGCATGCATGCATAAAAAACACAAAAGACAAATATATATAGAAGAAAAAGGAAGATGCTCGTCGGCACGTTGACGGGGAGGTAGAAGTAAGAGAGAGAGAGGGGGGATGTGAGACACACAGAGAGAAATAGGTAGAGAGAGGGGGCGAGAGAGAGAGAGAGAGAGAGAGATAAAAAATTGATGACAACGGAATGAGGTAGTGAGAAATACAGGTGCTTCTTTAAATGGTAGAGATGGATGGAAGTCATTTTAGCAACAAACTGAATAAACATACAGCTTAAATATTTGTTTATGTATGAATACATACATACATGCATATATACAGAAGTCATACCTGCATTCATACATACAAACATACGTATATATGCATACTGTATGCATAATATATGCTTATACATATATATATATATATATATATACATTTACATGTACACAGCGCATATATACATATACATGTATACAGTCATACACACCTATATATATATATATATATATATATACGTATACATGTATACAGTCACATATATATATATATATATATGCGCACACTCGAACATATAATCCCTCCTGCTGTGTGCTGTGTTAGTATTACCTATATTAATACATGCTTCATCTCGTCTAGGAAGCGCTTTGTAGAAAAAAAAAATTGGTGAAGAAAATTGGTAAATTGCTTTTGCTTTCAGCATGTTACTGAAAAAAAAATCACAGAAGGAATGTGAATCTTTGAGAATGTGAGTCTGAGGAAAAAGACAGAAATGCATACATGCACGTATACATGCACACTGGCCCCTACCTACCAGCTCACCCACCTACATACTTTCATATATTTAATTGTATGTATGTAAGTACGCACACACATATGTATATATGTATGTATACGGATGTGTATGTATATATAGTTGTGAAAAATAGCGCGTGCGCGTCGTTGCACCTATATATACTTGGGATGGAAGTAGGATTGTAGTTAGAGCGACAAAGTCACGGATGATTTAGGAAGGAGAGTCGAGCTTTGTTTCGTACAACTCAGTGGAAAGAATAAAATATCACACGAGATACGGCATTTAACAGAAGAATGCTAAAAGCACAGGAAGAAATAACCAGCAAAGTTATCGAAATTGGAATGATTCCACTACACAATTGCCTCGTCATTTTTACTGTTTATTGTACTAAGTTACATGCATGCACACAATCACGCACGCGAAGCCTGTTGTTATGGGGCGAGGGTCAATACAACCCAGACATTTTCTTAGAGCATGTGTTTTGTGCAGCACGTCTAAAGGAGTAATAATATCGATAAGTATCAAAATCGTAATGCCTCCAATACACCACAGCTGACGAAGGGAATGTCTCATTATCATTTTAAAACTTTTATCAAACCTACAAACACACAAACACATAAATACTGTATAACACTGATCGATTGTAGTCAGGTGATCATGAAGTAATCATTGACGAAATATTATTGGTTGCGGAAGAAGACAAGTAGCAATGTTTGGATAAATGTAATATAACGAACGGAAAGTGTAAAAAAAAAAAAAAAAAAAAAAAAAAAAAAAAAGAATAAGAGTTCGACTAGAAGAGAAGAAAAGAGGAAAAAAAGGAAAAGAAATGCGTAAGTTGAGAATAATGAAAGTGAAGAAGAAAAAGCAGAAGAGAAAGAAGAATAAGAAATGGAGGGGGGAGTTTATGAAGAAAAAAAAACACGAGAAAAAAGAAAAGAAAAAGAAACCAGTTATGTTGAGACTCTCTTAGCATTTCAGCAGATTTCTATAAAATGATATTTACAAACTCGATAAATATTTGTGGCGGAATACAAATGGTCTTCTTGACCTGCGGATGGCGATTTAATTCTGTTTAATGGAACAAACGAGAAAATAATTTAGCCTTGGCATTTAATTCGTGCTGCTGTTTGGGATATTGCTAAAGATAGCATTTTGATGAAGCTGTCTTGATCTTTCAAGAATTGATGTTTTATTCAAGAAATATTTGGAAAAATGCAAGGTTGATCTTGCAGCGGCTGTGGAATTTCACAAAGCTTATATTTTGCGTTCGAACTCAGTGGTTATGCATCGTGGTAACAAACACAAACACGTACACACACACACATAAATGCACACATACACATAAATGCACACATACACATAAATGCACACATACACAAATGCACGCATACACACATGCATGCATACACATGCACCGTTCTTAACTACTTAATTTTATGCAAATCTGATTCACCAGTTTTGAGAGGTACGTAACAGTATTGACTATATAGGCAAAGATGGTGTTTACACAACCGTTGTTGAGTAGTCCCAAATAGAAACGAAACCGAAAGGTGACCAGTCCTACCAAATGGAGGGCGACTGAGATATTCTACTCGGTACGCAGGGATAGCTTGTTTGTCTGTGCTTACACACACACACACACACACACACACAATATTAATAATAAGGATTATTACGAACCAGCATTAGCATTACCTTTAATTCCTGTATATATATGTATACATACACACATACACACTTACATACGTACACACACACACATATATACGTACATTCATACGTATATGACATGCATATTTTTAGAACATATGTCTATGAAGAAATGTTAGAAAAAAGAAAAATTTCTAAAATTCAGGAATGATAGAATAAAAAATAAGTTTAATGGCGGAAATAATGATAGAAAAAAAACCAACATCGAAAACGGAATCTTTGCAGGAATCTTGCTGGGATGATTCTTTTGCTTTAACAGATGGTGGTTGATCATTAGTGGGTGGGTGTGTAGATGCATACGCATCCATTTATATATGTGTGTGTGCGTATGTATTTTGAGAGGGATGGAAACATATGTGCATGTCTATGCAACCACTGACAATCGCTGCCAGCGCCGCAAGAGGTCAGGCGTGTAGAGCACTTATACATATACAACCATTGTCACTGACGCTATATGAAGGTAAATGTCAGTGTGTCTTTGTATATGTGTATGCATATGTGTATATATATGTGTATGTATATATATATATGTGAAAATATATATATATATGAAAATATATATATATATATATGTGAAAATATATATATATATATATATATATATATATATATGTGAAAATATATATATATATATATATATATATATGTGAAAATATATATATATATATATATATATATATG
>NC_068995.1:609557-612093 GCF_001194135.2 Octopus bimaculoides | reverse complement strand
AGAGAGAGAGAGAGAGAGAGAGAGAGAGAGAGAGAGAGAGAGAGAGAGAGAGAGAGAGAGAATATTGGTAATGCTACTTATCGATTGGTGATGGCCAAAATCTAGCCTCAGTAACAAAGTAAAACTCTTCAGCAACGGAACTAATGAAGGCTCTTAGATATACGAGCGTGAGTCAAAAAGTAATGCCATTTTGCTTAGGACAGGTATAATTACCAACACAGAAACATGTATCATACATCAAAATGAAGCTGGTCCCCTGTGGATCACATCCCTACTTCTCAACATAGTCACCGTTTCTCTCAATAGCAATGTTCCACCTCCGAATGAGAGCATGTATCCCTGCCCTGTAAAATTCTGTTGACTGTTCTTTGAGCCACTTCTTCACTTAACTAGTCAGTACCTTATTTTGTCGACTCAGAAAGGATGAAAGACAAGTCTATTCTTGACTGGAGTTAAACTCCAACTTCCGAAAGATTGCCGACATATTTTTGCCTGCAGTTATATTGGTTTCATATTTTAGCACAGAACCAGCAGTTTTGAGGGAGGACGTGAGCCGATCACATCGACCCTCAACTGGTCAACTGGTATTTATTTTATCGACCCCTCCAAAAGGTGAAAAGCAAAGTCGATTTCAGTGGAATTTGAACTGAGAACGTAAAGTCTGAAAAAATACCGTAAAGCATTTTGTAACAGCGAGATAACGATTCTGTCAAATCGCTTCCTTAATGCCTCAGAAATATTAACCCCGCTATAATATAGTAATAATATAATATTAATTAACCATGCAACAGTAGAGGCACATCAAGTTGTCTCGATGCAGTTGTTCAACTTGTTAGAGATAACATCTGCATCTGTATTTAAAACACGCCCAACTCTCTTTAAAAGTATATCACATATTATCTAATGTCATTAACAAGATTGCTTGTGTGAGAGACTCAATTTTTCCTGGTGGTAAGACTTTTATTCTTGATCAAAGACATTCCTAATAGGCATTGATCTGGGGAAATACAGCATCGTCAAATTGAAACTCGTCTATTACACCACACAACCACCCAATTCTGTGGCTTTTTTCCCCTTCTCTATGAGGAAGTGGTAGCTAGGGATTTAGCAAATGTCCCCATTACATTAAACAAGAACTTCACAACAATGATGTGATACAACATCATAAGAGACAGGGAAGAGACAGAGATAGAGACAGAGTGGGGGGGGGGATCAATTGCACAGGCCGTCTCCACCTGGAGGTGCCAGCGAAGCAGCTTATATGCGAAATGACCTGTAGAATTTCAGAAAATCTTGTAGGAAGGTAAAATAACAACCCACCCATGGTTCAAGCCTCTAGTTTGCTTGTTTATGCGTACACACACACACACACACACACACACACACACACACACACACACACACACATCTTTCTGTGTATCTCGCTCTCTAAACACTCATACACTGATAAACATAGACACAACGGAGCCTTTATTTGGTTATCTGACCTGCTAGAAATAGTAACCACATCTTCATATCGCTGCAAATAAATAGGGCCACACTGAACAATGTCTTCCCTGGTGTACGAAGGTAAGAGAAAGCCGTGGCTCTGATCGTTGGTCAATTTAATCAGAACAGACCCAGAGCTAAACCACCACAACACCAACAACAGGCTCCATATAGTTCCACGGATATGTTTAGACAGACACACAGACAGATATACAAAGACAAATGCTGTTATATATTTCTAAAACTAGTAAAGGCAACATAAACACGGAATATTTACTATTAATTATATACACACATCTAAACACTCACAAATACACACACGCACACACAGATTGTTGAATGGATACATACGTACATTCATACACACTGCTATAGATGCAGTGAGCTTTACGTAACTGATATATGCAAATACTTAATAGATCTAATCATTTTATTATACACACCAAAACTATACACCCGTATATATATACAATCAAAGATATCTGTATATATTATGAATAGACGCTTAAATGCATCTTCCTTTTGATCTTCGACTTGAAATGCTTCCATTGTCATTTTAAAGCTTTTTAGACTTTTGAGGTGTTTAGATATTGAAGATCTCTATAGATGTCTATGATGTGCTTAAACTTCTATGTCGTGTTTTGAAGTCATGTTTTGATACTTCAGATGTGTTTAGATGCCAAAGACATTTTACCTATGAGGTGTTTAATATATCTTTAGTTATCTCACTTGCGTTTTGAAGTTTAAATCTATTTAGAATTTTTACGATGTCTTTAGGCGACAAAGTTATGTTTTTATGTCTCATACATGTTTAGATATCTAAGATGTGTTTAGGGGTTTCAACAATGTTTTTCCTCTTAGATGTTTTTATATACCTAACGTGTTTTGATATTGGGAATATCTTTGTCTTCAAACTCTTAAATTTTTTTTACATTTTTGATTAAAGAGGAGGGAAAGAAAGATGAGAGAGAGAGAGAGAGAGAGAAAGAGAGAGAGAGAGAGAGAGAGAGAGAGAAAGAGAGAGAGAAAGAGAGAGAGAGAGAAAGAG
>NC_068995.1:590510-608917 GCF_001194135.2 Octopus bimaculoides | reverse complement strand
GAAAAAGAAAGAAAAGCTAATTGGACGAAGGCGTGGAGGAGTTACTAATGTATTTGATCGTCAATTGTTGAGGTAGCGTCTTCGACCTTATTGCATGGCAAATTGGAAAAATCTCTTCAACCACAACCGGGTGTCAATTCATGTCTTGTGAGTATTTCGTCGGTCGTTACGTCCTGAGTTCAAGTTCCGCCGAGATCGACTTTGCCTTTCGCCCTTTCGGGGTCGATAAATTAAGTACCAGTTGCGTACTGGGGTCGATCTAATCGACTGGCCCCCTCCCCCAAAATTTCGGGCCTCGTGCCTAGAGTAGAAAAGAATTGAAGTCTTGTGAGTGGAATCTGGTGGTCGGGTATTCCATCGATCCATCAGAATTCTTCGATAGAAAGCTTTAATATCATAGCTACAGACATCTAAAGTTTATCTCTTAGACGCCAATGGAAGCATTCCAAGTTGAAGATCAAAAAGGAGATGCTTGTGCCGGTTTATTCATAATATATACGTCTTTTGCGTGTATATGTTATTATTTAGGTGTTTCCTTCATCGAACTTCGGCCAGGCTGGGCACTGCCTTGAAAAATTTCGCCAAACAAATCCGCCCCAGGTCTGCTACTTATACTACAATTAGTGTTCTTTTGCCGTACAGCTAATATATGGGAACGTAAACAAACCAACACTAATTGTCATGCATTGGTAGAAGAGAATCACAAACAATGATACATGCACATATTTAATCTCTATATCTGTTTGTCTGGATATCTATTTATCTATCTATCTATCTATCTTCTTTCTGAAAAAAGAACAGAAATTCGAAACGTCAAAGAAACTTCTCGTCTCTTGCCTCTCGTCTACACTGATCACAATTTGCATTCCGTGTTCATAATCTCATCACGTGATACATACATACATAAGAACATAGACACACACATATATGCAAGCCCATATATATATTGCATGTTTATATGTGGGTGTGTCTGTATACAAATACTCAAGCATGCATAATATTAACATACGTATGCACTCACAGAAGCATGTATATGTCTACAAGTATATGTATGTGTGTGTATATATGTAAGTGTATGTCATAATATTATGAGCTGCATTAACCTTTAACAGAGACTCGATTGGTTTACACAAGAGAGGGAAAGGAAAACTAAACTCGACGCCATTTCAAATTGGCTTCCATTACAACAGAAACAAGCAGAAAGTTTCACTTTGGCATTTGCTCGTTGTTGCTTGTGTGGCTGCTGCTGCTGTTCTAACTTATGTTGTAGGTTTGACACTGTTTGCATATCGTTGCTCCATTTCTTTTCGTTCTTTTTGCATTTAAGCGCCATTATTATTATCATTACTATTATTATTATTTTTTCATTATTATTATTCTGGTAGAATCATTAGAACGCCGGACGAAATGCTTAGCGGTATTTCACCCGTCGCTACGTTCAGAGTTCAAATTCTGTCGAGGTCGACTTTGCCTTTCAGCCTTTCGGGGTCGATGAAATAAGTACCAGTTACGCATTGGGGCCGATGTAATCGACTAGCCCCTTCCCCAAAAATGTTATATATGCACATACATACACTTACACAATGCATGTGTACGTGAGTGGGTATATATATATATATATATATATATATATATATAAGATCCATGGATCGAGATGTAGGAAGAATGTTAGCTTCGAGTAATTCATTGCAGAGACAGAGAGAGAAAGAGAGAGAGAGAGGGGGATGGAGAGAATAAGAGAGAGAGGGGGATGGAGAGAATAAGAGAGAGAGAGAGAGAGAGAGAGAGAGAGAGAGAGAGAGAGAGAGAGAGAGAGAGAGAGAGAGAGAGAGAGAGAGAGAGAGAGAGAAAGAGAGAGAGAGAGAGAGAGAGAAAGAGAGAGACAGAAAGAGAAAACCAGTAGAAACGGAGAACGATAGATAAATAGTCTGATAGTTATTCAAAGAAAATAGCGAGTCAACGTGAAGACTAATTAAGCGGAGAAGTAGTTTAATGAAGCCGTCCTGGACATTACTTCACCTTGGTTACATTGTGTCAGGTTAATTCTTTTCCTTTCATCGTGGAGGGAAATGAGAAGAATACAGACAAGGTCAGCTTCAACATCCCCCCCCCCCACATATGCATTCACCACAAATACACGTATATGTATATACACAAATATACACTCTCCACAAACATGCTTCTACATACACACACACAGATACACGAAAAAATAGGCACACAGGTAACAAACGTGTCTTTAATTCCGAAAATCTTGCTTAGTAAAGTTATTACCCTGTGTTGTGTTTAGATTTTTAAACACTCTTAGAGGGAGGTTTTGTCAAGTAATTGCATGGATTACTTCAGTTTCCTTGAAGAATTTCAACTCAGTGCATTACATACATGAGGGCCACCACCACTTCTTTTAATGTGCAGAACATTTCCCTTCGTCACTTTTCCCTCAGCCACATTCAAGGATGGAGGAAGATATTAGCGAGCTGTCGTCCATTTTTGCAAATATTGCATCAACCATTTAACTTGGGAAATGTTAACCTTGTATGTTATTGCTGGGGCTTTCTTTTTCATGGGTGGAGGCGCGTAGCTCAGTGGTTACAGTGTTGCACTCATGATCGTATGTTTTGGTTTCGATTCCTGATTGTGCAAAACACTTCATTTCACGCTGTTTCAGTCCAAAGTGAGTAATCCTGCGAGGAGCTGGCGTCCCATCCAGGAGGTGAGGTGTATTTATATGCTATGGCTCGAGAAGGACCTTCGTTCCTTTTTTTTGTTTTGTTTTCTTGGTTGTGTCAGGTAAACTCTCAAGAAGTAGACTTATAGTCAAAGCACTTCCACCCGTGACATGACCATCTCAAGTATTTTTAAACTTCATTTTTATTAAGCTGATAGAATATGATATGAATAATATTTGGTTGCTATATCTAGTAATTGAGGGACTCGGTAGAAGCCTACTTATTGGTTCGTCAAGGCAATTTGTTTCGAGGCATAGATAACATATTATGACGCGGAGATCTAACTGCTGTTTCTGCTTAGTCAAATGTAACCACTCGTTCACCTGGCGTTTCTTCCAGCTCTTTATAACGCTGAGGTCAACTTTGCCTGTCATTCTTTCGGGGGTTGATAAAACAAAGTACCAGCCAAGTACTAGAGTCGATAATATCGACTACCCTCCATCTCTTCAGAATTGCTGGCCTTCTACTTGAATCAGACACCATTCTTCCTCTTCTTCTTCTTCTTGCTGCTTTGGCTTTTATAACATTTCGTTTTGTCATTTGAGGCGTAAGTAATCTTAGCACATATTCTAAGCACCAACCGTCGCCTCTCTTCCTCTCTTTTCTTCCTCAAAGAATTTTTCTGTCAGTAGTAAGAAGAGGCGATAGATATTTCTTGCAAAAGTCATGAGACTCGTTGAACAAGAGATGAGCTTCCAGCGAATTGTCTCTCAGCTTTCATTTCAGTTTTTATAATTTCATTTTTGCTATATTCATGAAACAACCTTGAGAAAATGGCGAAGGTCACTTCTACGAAATTCTCTCCCCATAAAAAAAAGGTGTGTGCGTATGTGTGTGTCATCTTCGTGTTATTTATAATTTTTGCACCATATATATATATATATATATATATATAAATATATATATATGTATGTATATACGTGTGTTTGTGTGTGTGCATCTTCGTCTGTTTCGATGACTAGTATTCAGTAGTTTGATGAACTGAACTTTATTTTACTAGCGTTAAGTGGCCGAGTACTCCACAGATACGTGTACCCATAACGTAATTTCTGGCCCAAATCAGCGTGACCCGGTGTGTGAGGACAAACTGACATTTGAAGTACATGTGCAATCCATTATTCAAAAGCTCGAGTTAGCTCATTGCTATGGTAAAGCACACTTGCCGAAGATGTCATATAGCAGAATCGAACCTTGTGACCTTATGGCTAGGAAGCCATCTCCTTAACCATTCGGCTATGTTGCGTCCAAATTTACGTTTATGTTTTAGGATAGAAGACGGATAATTTTTTATTTTTTTATAATTCCATAATATTGATCTTCAGCATAATCGTTAGACAGCCGGAAGAAATGCTTTACGGTATTTCTTCCGGCTTTGTACGTTCCAGGTTCAAATTTCACCGAGGTCAATTTTGCTTTTTATCTCTGCAGGATCAATAAAATAAAGTACCAGTCAAGGACAGAGCTCTCGTGTTGTTCCTAAATCAGAGATTATAGGTAATCCGCAAAACAAGAGAAATAAACCAAGGAAAACAAAAAAGACAAACAAAAGAATTAAGATTGGCAGAAATGTTGAGTAACCGACTGTTAACGGTCAGGAAACTGCTGTGTTATCGAAAAAAACTTAAAGGAATGCGGTAGATGTAAAGTATTTGTAGCAAAGTAGCAAAGTTGTAAAAACTAAAAGAAAGATACTAAATAAATAAAAAGTTAAGTGGGTGTAGGCGATGGCGGCGAACTGGTGAGAAGAACGATAAGCAAAGAGAGAATCTAAACAGCGACTCGGGTTTGTGTTGCCGCCATTCGCCAAGTTTCAATTCTCTGACGTCATTGATAACCTTGAGAAATGACTGAAGGTCACAGCCGTCACGTCTTCTGATTGTCAAAAATGGAAGACAATTATGCCAAAAAATTTAGAAGCAAAAATGAATATTAAAAATAAAAAAAAACAATAAAAATAATAATCGGAAAAGCTGTGCGGGTGGTAAGTAGCATAGAACAAAGTGTAGGAAGCTAACGAGATAAGGCTGCATATTCAGTTTCGAATCGAGGTCGGATCTGATTCACCTCATGCTTTGGCAATGTCCTTGAAAAAGTATTTTAAGAACATCACACAATCACACCTCCGTTAAAAAGTATTTTATTTTACTTGGTGGGGGTGGGGGGTTTATAAGAAAACCATTTTATATCCCTTTATTGTTAGCGACTAATGGCGTAAAAGAAATGGATGAACGACACAACATCTCTTCCCGGTATTTTATAAATCTGTGTCCATGTCTCTAATCAGGGAATTTCCTTCACATAAGTATCTTACCCTAACAAGAACAACATGATCACCACTAATTCCTCTTTACTGATAATTATTAATAAACAAATTCTTTTGAATTTCATTGTTGAAAACTGAGTCTTTGGATTGCTTTATGTTTCCATCTCTTTTTAGAGATGGATGTCTGTTGGTTCCTCTCCAGATTCTTTCTGAAATTGTAACGAAAGCGAGTCTCGGATATTTCTTTTCCAACGACAGATGACACTTCATTCTGCCCCACTTTGTCTATCTGCCTGTCGGTTTGTCTGTTTGTCTTTTAAGATATCTATCAAGTAAAACGTGAATAATAATAAAAATAATCGATAATTTCGAAGGGTGTCTTTCGCCATCGATTGAAATATTGTCCGCAACAGCTCCTCAAAACTATCCTCAACATTGACTAACATATCTCGGTTAGAATTGAACCTGCATATCAACAAATTTAATTCAGCTGAAAGCTTATTAGTAAAAAAACAGCAATGCGTGATCTAGTTTATAATTTGTTACAGTTGATAAAAGAGAGAACAGAAAGCTAACTGTACGGTGGCCAAGACAATTAGTTGTAACATATGACCCAGCTACACTAAGATCTGAGAAAGAACCACAGTTTAAAAACAATAGGTTGCTCTGAGAAGTATTGCAGTTGTGTAAGATTAATGAGCTATCTTGATAGCTTGTTGCGTTTAATTTTGGCGGTGATCCTGAAGTTCAGGAGAAGGAATTGGTGAAAGGTTTTCAATGAAGACTTTCCGAGAATTTGCTGTTGCAAGACAAATTGTAAGTTATGATTTTGACATGCAAAGAAACACAACTTAACATCGGTTTACTCCGGTAAACTTGAACATTGATGTAACTATAGAGAGACACACATCCCTATCACTTTCTTCTTGTCTCTCAGCATATATAGTAAGCTTCTTTGAGGTTTCCATCTCTCAAATCCCACCCACATGGCATTGGTCAGCATGTGGAGTTAAAGTAGCAGATATATGACCAAAGTGTCACGTAGTGAGATTGAACCCGAGGCCACGTGGTTACGAATCTAACTTCCTAACCACACAGCTATACCTTGATATGCTTCCCCCGCCTTAATATTTATATTTCAGTTCCTTACAATTCCTTGGAGGAAGAACGAACAGATTTACAAATGCTGTTTCACAACCTAAAAATATCTGCGACATCTTTCCCAACTCCATATATGGATAGAACTGAATGCATAAACATATCAAACATATTTATTTATTTATTTACGTATATATTTAGACGGTGTTGTCGTTATTTTTGTCAGTCGTGGGACAACAGTTGACAGTTGACAGATCTCTTATGCAATGTCTTTAAAACCTGACATTTGCACAAGGAAAGCAATGACATTGATTTCATTGAAAGTCAACTTAAAACGAAAAAAACGTGGAGGAGGCAAGCGGCTGTTTTACTTTATGGCCAAGAAGACTGGTAGCAAAAGGATGTAAAGACCCAGACCTCGGCTTTATGGTACAAGGTCAACAATTTTGAGAGGAGAAAGATCTAGCTGATTACACCGGGAAGCTGGGGGTGGGAAGGAACGGTGAATTCGGCGAGATTTAACCTCAGAACGCAAAGAACCAAAAAACTTCAGCAAGGCCTTTCCAACAACGCACTAACGATTTTGTCAATCCACCAGCCTAAATAATGGTTTCTAATTTAGGTAAAGGATCCGTAATTTTTGCAGGGGAGGGTTTGACCAATGCCATCGAAGCAGTACTTGACTGGTTCTTGATATTATTGGTTTGCTGGGATTTGAACACAAGACGTAGGAAGTCCGAACGAATAGCAGAAGGTATATTTTTTTACCGCCATTCTAACAAACCTGCCAGCTCGCCGTCTTACCATAAAAACCAATTACAACAAAATAATATTTGAACTGGTAATTACATGGCAATAATTATTAGGTTTATTGACATAATAATAATAATAATAATATTAATTATTATTATTACTTGTCTTCCATAATTTTAATTAATTCTGTTGCAGCTCGAGGTGCACGTCCGAATTAACAGGGCAAGTGCAGCATTGCATTTCGTGTTCATTGTTATTATTATTTTATGGCAGAATCGAGAGAGAGTGTCGGACTAAAACCGAATTGCAAGATTTGATCGGGTTCTTTCTCTGGCTTCAAATGCTTCGAGGTCAGCCTAACCTTTTATCCATTCAAAGTTGATAAATCGTCTTCCAGTCACAAACTGTTCTTAACGTTTTCCACTATTATTGGTCTTACATTTCCTACATTTCAAGCCTTATGTTTATGCACAAAATTACTACTACTACTATTATTATTATTATTATTACATGACAGTACAGTAGTTAAAAATACCGGTTAGGATTAAGGTTAATAAAAGAAGTTGTAATATTAAAGTTAAGATATTTGCCCAGACCTTTAAAGCAACAGTCTTACAACCAATCTACCAATAATCTTCCCCTCCACGGATAACGCGTAAGGTAAATCTATGCACAAATGTAATACATATTTGTGTGGATGTGTGGTGTGAGTGTATATGTGTATTGTGCATTGGTGGACAACTGAGAGGTGAGAGGTCAAAAGTTGGTGAAAACCGGTAAAAAACAATCAAACAAACAGCAATAATTATACATATTCTGGAGGTAAGCAACACAAAAATCATACAAGTTATATATATAATATATATATATATATATATATATGAGAGAGAGAGAGAGAGAGAGAGAGAGAGAAAGAGAGAGAGAGAAAGAGAGAGAGAGAAAGAGAAAGTGTGAGAGAGAGAAAGAGCCAGACAGACAGTTGATATCGGAATTCCTGAACAGTAATTGATTAAGAATAATATACTTTCCTAAAGTACTTTCCCTAATTACTTCACCTGTACCACCCAGGTAATCAAATAATCTGTTTTTTCTTCTGCTTGCCAGGTGCAAGAAATGTATGTATGTGTGAGCATAGATGTATGCTGAATAGTTTATCAATTTTGAGCTTCTATGAACTAAAGTTGTCTACGTGAGGTGGTCGTTTCTCCTACTAGAAATATCAGTTATAACACCGTGAAAGTACAGTTCAATGGCTTAACAAAGAAGGTCATTTGGGATTATAAAGGGTTACACGTGCTGTTGTTAAAATAAAGAGAAAAGGTGTGATAGCACCTCTAGGGGTGCTGGAACTTGGGTGCAAAGGAGTAAATTATGGAACACAGCTTCCAATAAAATGTTGGGATCCCGTACAATACAAGAAAATACATCACAATATTATAATGGAATAATAATTGGTTACAAAGAACGAATATTATTTATCATATCGAAAAATATATTTAACTTCGTTTTTTCTTCTTTGTTAATATTTTAAAAAAGAACAACAAAAATTGATAAAAACAAACGAAATTAAAAAGCGAATGTTGAAAATGTGAAAAATTTAAAGAAGAAATTAAGGAATAGGCTTTAAGATTAGAAATTAAGGGTTAAGATTAAAGTGACACGAATTAAAGAATAATTAAGCAAGACTTACCACTACTTTAGCCATTGTGCTTAGTATTTCTTGAGACTTTTCTCTTTGTTATTTTTTGTTTTGTTTGTGGTTTTTGTTGTTTAAATTTTCTTTAATTGGGAAGAATTAGGTGTAGAACAAGTTAGTTGGTATCACTGTCTGATAGAATTTGTGATGAAAGGAAACAAAGCTAATATATAATTTATATATATATATATATGTCTGTATGTGAGTATATATATATTTATATGCTACTATAAAAGAAGTCGAAAGTTTGGAGAAGTTTGGAAGAATATGTTCCTTACGATAAACCGCAACTGCATATATAGCAGTAACCCGATAGGGGGAATGAATAAAAAAGTATATACGTGTGTATGTGTAAATAACAAATGGATGGAAAAAATAATAAGTAAAAAACAAACAGTAAGAATAGTGATAGAACTAAATAAATAAATAAAAAAATGAGAGAAACGAGCCAACCAAAATGGATAGCAGAGTAACGCCTATAAAAAGCGGTCCATGTGATTTCTGTCCGTCTTAGTATAAATACTGTGCCATTTGCTCATTGCAAAAAAAAAGAAAAGACAACCATTTGCGTATTCATTCATTCAGCGCGGCGGCAGGTTTAGATTGGTTCCTGACTTTTAAGCTTTCTTAAAACAACTGGGATTTTCCTTCAGCATTTTGTACTGCTTTCTTCACATAACCACACACATACATACCAGCATATATATATATATATATATATATATATGTATGTATGGAGGAGTGTAAATGCTTACTAACATCCACGAAAAGCACGGCTTTTGTTTGACACGTGTTTATTATTCTTTGTTTTATTCTGTTTTACCTAACATTTTCTATTTTCATATTTTTATCCTAACGCTTCCATTTTACTCTAACATCTACTGATATTCTTCTTCTTCTTCTTCTTCTTCCTTATTATCTTACCTCCTCTATTTCTTTCTCCTTCCCTTTCTACCCCCATTTCTCCACCTACCCCATCTACCTTTACCTAGGTGCATTCAGATATTTTCATTCCAATACACAAGTGCTCTCTTTCTCCCTCTTGTATGCCAGATAATTGCAAGCAGAGAACAATTTCGCTTATTGTACAAACTCAAGATAAAAATACCAAAATATGTGACGACCTGGATGTGCATATACATACATACATATCTATATATATATATAAATATACACCTATATGTATGGTATGCTTATGTCTGCATGTTAAAATGCATACTTTTATGTATCTATATCAGACTATATATAAGTATGTGCGTATAGAAATACGTACATGTTTATTTGTGGTTACCTTTGTATATGCATATATATATATATATACACACACACATATATGCATGTATATATATATATATATATATACGTTTATACACACACACATACATATATATATACGTATATATGTACGTTTATATATATATATGTATATACACACATGTAAATTTCTGTGTGTATATGTACGTATTTATGAATTTATGTATGTTTCTGTCAGTCTGTGTTGTCTTTTGTGCTGCTATTTTCGGTTTTGAAATATTACTGGAATATTATGGTTTTATTGCAGAAAGAGAAGAGAAGAGAGAGAGAAAGAGAGAGAGAGGGGGGGATAGAGGGGGATAGAGAGGGGGGATAGAGGGGGGTGGAGAAGGACTCTCCGAATGAAGACTTCTTTTTGTCAGGTGTACTTTATCAGATAAAATATATTTCTTCTTTGAAGCATTCTTAGTTGATGTATGCAACCATTAGCACCACAACACACCACAACATAATACACCGCCAAACTCTGCCACCACCACCACCACCACCACCACCACCAACACTATCACCACCGACACACACATACCACTACACATACCTACATCACTTTCTTCATCTCCATCGTTCTCACTTGCTTCACATTACTGCCTTCACCACCACCACCAATACCACCACCACCACCATCATCTCCATCGCCACCTCTATTAACATCATCGTCATCATCATCATTGCCTACTCTAGCAGTATAATATTTGTGAAATCCCAACGGTGTTGAGATGTTGGAACAATTAGTGATGTCTTGCAGTGTGTTACCATATAGCGGCGGCGGCGGTGGTGATGATGATAGTAGCGGTGATGCTGGTTGTTGTGGTTGTGGTATTGGGGGTTCTGTTAACAAGATCAATATAGAGTGTCGGACCAAAAACACTTTTCCTTCATGTGTTTAGTTTTATTCCTTTACGTTCCGAGTTCAAATCACGCCGCTACCAATTGTTGATTTCTTTTAAATTGTTGCGGCGTCGTTAACATGTACCTATATATATATATATATATATATATATATATATATATACCAGTCATGTACTGAGGGTACATTTAATAGAGTAAACCATCTTCTATAATGTAAAATCCTTGTCTGTTTAGGTTAGAAACAGTTATTTTGCAACGCGTTCAACCTTAATTAAAGAACGTCTGTTTTGCACAGGCAAAGACGAGATTGATACAAGTTTGTATAACGTAAGGTGAGATGAATTTTGACACACTGTGTAAGGTTCAGCTGTGAGAAGAGGTGGGAGAGGATACAACAATGAGCCGAGTACTGAGTCATTGCTACTCGGCAGTGAGTAGTGTTAAATTCTAAGATATTAGGCAATACTCAACTGTGAATAGGTCGTGTGTTTTAACAACCTGAGCAAGGCTCAACCGTGAAGATAGAACGTTGAGTTGTGACACTTTGGGCAGGTCTGTGCTCTAAGGGAGCCGAGGTCTTGCCACTTAGGGAAGGGCTCAGTTTTGAAGTATTTCACTGAACTCATTTGTGAGGTGATGTGTGTTTAGACAAATAGAACAGGACTTAGTCTCAAGGAAAATCGAGTTTTGCTACATCGAGTAGAGGTGAGTCGTGAAGAACAAGAGGGTAAGGTGACATCAGCTCCATTGACTAAGACCTCCCTGTGAGCAGTCGAGCAGTCGATGGCTGTGAAGTGAAGTCTGAGGTCCGTTTTAATGCTTTGTACTTGGGTCTTGTATTGGGGAGATAGGAGTTCTGTACGTTTTAAACAGCCCTCGATCATAAAGATAAGAGAGGTCTGACTGATGCTTTGTAAACCGTCTAGCTTTGAAGAATATTGAATTTGAATATGTCCTTGATCGGCCATGAAGGGGTGTGGCATCTGATGTTTGAGACCGGGACCATATTTTGGAGACAACCGGTGGTGAATAAACTTAAAGCGTGAAAGGGAAACATCATATTCAGTTGCAGATTTAGAGTCTTCAGTTCTACATCGCGAGTTCGAATCATGTCGGGGTTGGTTTTGATGTTCCTCAATCTAGAGTCAGTAAAATTCGTACCAGTAATACAATGGAGTTTACTCAATTGACAACGCTGCATGTTTCCGAGCATTCAGGTAGTTACTTGATTTGCTAAAGACGGTAGGCACAACACATACTTAGCCTCATACTGGGTAAGTATGAGAGTAATACAAGAGGGACAGCATAAAATTGTGAACTTTAAAAGGTAAATCTATCCCAGAACATGAAATATAATGACATCTAAATAATAGTTGATATTTCTATTTGTCATCATTATCACACATGAAATAATTTACAAAGTGCAAAGCGGGGAGATGTTCATATGTTTTTCAAGAGTATAACTGATATACATGAAAAGGAATGACTCCAGCCAGGAATTGAAACCGCGTCCCGAAGATTGACTGTCCCGCTTCCTTAAAAATGCTTAATGACTACTAGAAACTTCCATGAAACCCAATTTCGATTCACGTTCGGGCCTCATTCCTACGCCTGAAACCCTAGAGGACGTTATAATCTCAAAATCCAAATCACGGACATTGCCAACAATATTTAACATCTTGATTATCCTTCGTGTTACTTAATCAGAAAATGTAAGAGTTTTAGGCTTACATCAACTTTTGTAGTTATAGTTATTTAGTTCCGGATCAGCTCTAGTCGAGCAATCGAAGACATGGCAGTCTTGGCCGCTTTGACTTTTTAGGATCACCTCGGTCAAAATCTATTCAACGTGTACTTATAATTATTAAGACTAGGAGCAGATCAATCGAGTTTAGCGCCCCTCCTTCATTGACGCCTTCGTAATAATCCTTCCAGGTGAGCTCAGTCAGGGATAGGATTTCAACCGGACTTCACAAATACCATTTATACGTCTAAAGAATAATGAACGCCACAGCGTCACCAATTCTCTCCATACACTCTAAATTATCTCATGTAGTAAAAATATAAACAGTAAAACAAAAATACCAGTTATTTATTAGGGCTGATAAGACATTATAGTATTTCATATTCTCAGGTAGACTTACTAGATATACATGCATACATAAGTATAGCTATATCTGCTTAGATATATGCGTGTATATATATATATATATATATATATATATATATAAAGATATATAATATAGTGTATACCTATGTGTGTGCGTAACTGATATATCTGCATAGTTACCTTGAAGTGAATGTTACAACAACAACAAAAACGTCAGGAATGACAGAACCGACTTAGTGTAAACGATATAAGCTGTAAAACAACATAAGTGCATCTGTGTATGTGTGTGTATGTGTATATATATATATATATATATATATATATATATATATATATACACAGAGAGAGAGAGATATGTATGTATGTATGTATGTGTATATATGTATATTATTGTACTTCGGAACGGTCATTTGTTTTTTTGCCAAATGAACACACGCACTATTTATTCGTTCTTCACTGCTTTATTACTGTTCTTATTCTAACTCGTGTCAATTGTCCGGAAATCTTTCGTCACACATATGTGACCTCTTGAGTAACACTTTCCGTCTCAGTGTGTGCTCTTGCTTTGCTTATTTCATTATATATATGTATACACGTATGCGTGTGTGTGTGTGTGTGTGTGTGTGTGTGTGTGTGTGTGTGTGTGTGTAGCTGAAGAATGGCCAGATAGTCAAGAAGTTCATTTCGTAATCACTCTTAGTGTTTTGGTTAACTGACATTGTCTCAACTCTTGGGTTTCTCCAAATCCAATGAAATTAGGTGGATGGAAACTGCACGGAAGCCTGTTAGAATCAAGACCACAGCATTGTCACACCAACACAAAGACCATGTCACGCTGATTTTACCTGAGAATTACGTTAAGTTTACACGTGTCTCTGGTATACTCAGCCATTTACTCGCTAATTCACAAAACGTGGATGAGCAAACAAACATCTGGATTCTGATCAAGATCCATTTATACACACGCATACACACATATACACAAACATACGTACACATATGCATGTATATAATGATTGGGAGAGGAAGTTGCGTTGTCTTCCCTGAAGAAACGGTCATTAGGAGATCCCTTCACCCTTTCATGTCTCACATCGTTTGCCTTAGAAACAATGTACTTATATTCTCATTTCCCCCATAGTATGGATTTGCAATATTCAAATTTCTTTAATTATTTTGGCTGACCCTTTGTCGTGCATATATACACAGGCTTTCCCCCTCAAATTCGTCATTCTCAATTTCAAATTTGTTACCAAATTCAGTTTTGACATTTTCAATCTCAATTGTCTTATTGTTTCTCTTGATTTCCTCATCGTAAACGTAATCGTCCTAATTGCAGGATGGTCCTGATTTTTTTAAATGATCCTATATGGGCGTCAGTGATTAGTGGTAAAATGTAAAAACAATTTAAACACTGTAAAGTTTTTTTTTTTAAAGGATTACAAGTTTTATCCAATATGAATTGTCGCACCTTTCATGACCGTGAATATACACCGCAAAAGGGACGCAAAAGGTACTGCAAAAGGTACGCAAACGGTACTGCAAAAGGTACGCAAAATGGATTGCAAAAGGTACTGCAAAAGGGACTGCAACACTATGCTGCAACACTATGCTGCATTGTGCTCCTGCCGAGTTATGCAGTCGTCCAGCGAAAACCTTTCTATTTTATGGCAGAACCAAAAACTACTCTAAATATTGAAATATTTTTCCTGTTACTCTTTTAAACATCTCGTTTCATTCTCTACACGCGTCCAAAGATCGACAAAGAGAAGCTCAGAGTGTAGATAGGTAAAAGACTCGGATTCCAAAATATCATATGGGACAATAGTATATATGTGCGTGTGTGTATTCATGTGTGTGTGTGTGTGTGTATATATATACATATGCTTATCTATATGCATATATATATATATATATATATATATATATGCGTGTGTGTTGTGTACGTGTCAGTATGTATGGATGCGTATGTTAGTGCTTCTACACATAAAAGAGTAAGAAAATATACACACACACGCATTTGTATACGTATATATAAAGGTATAAGTGTACGTCCATATACTCATACATGAAAGCCCATAGAGGTATATATAGTTATTCATGTGTGTGTGTGTGTGTGTAATTCTGAATGTGTGTGCATAGATATACAGATATAAAATAACATATTTAGTTGTCAAAACAGGAATACATACAAATACAAACAGGTGCTGGAAAGGTTGGTTTATATACACACATTACGTACATACATACATACATATGATATATATGTTACACATAGTAATATATATATATATATATATATATATATATTGTGTGTATGTGAAATATGTATTAATTTATTCATGCAAATTATAGAATTACTACAAATATATTTTCTGCCTTACATTTATGTGTATGCTTATATACACCCCCTGCCTGCATCTGTTTAACACACACACACACACACACACACACATACACACACACACACACACACACAGTCACACACATGTATATATTTATATATAAACATATATTTGTATGAATATATATGTAGATATACAAATAGATATAAATATATATTTGTATGTATATATATATGTATATATATATATATATACACACACACGTGTATGTACGTATATATCTAGACGTATATAGGAGATGTTAGCTGGTGTAAAAACAATAACGCATCGCCATGTTAGCGACATTCCATTCAGTCTAAATATCTGCCTTTCGGGTAGATGTGTGGGTAGGGAAGGTCAACGATACACGGAAGTTAGATAAACATTAAGGTCAGTGCGTGGTGGGTGGTAAGGCTAGTGCCAATGCAGAACGTTGGGGAGTGGCTGGAAGTGGGGAGAACGAATAACAACAGCAAAAACAATAATCTTTTCTGGTATAGGCACAAGGCCGGAAATTTCGGGTGAGAGGAATAGGCGATTACTTCAACCCCAGTGCATAACTGGTACTTATTTTATCGACCCCCGAAAGAATGAAAGACAAAGTCGACCTGGGCGGAATTTGAAGTCAGAACGTAAGAACGAATGAAATGCCGTTAAGCATTTGGTCCGGAGTGTTAACGATTCTACCAGCTCGCCGCCTTAACAACAGCAATAATAATAAAAACAATAATGGTTTCCAATTTTGTCACATGGCCAGCAATGTCGGGTGAAGAATATTCTTTATAATGTTGGTAGATTTTTGAAGGAAGATTTTGGTCTCCATTGAAAAAACCCTTCCGTTTCTGCGCTTCTCAAACGCTTTTTCTTCCTACAATTCGTCTTTGTTCAACTTTATCAATGTGGTAGCCATGGACGGATTTTTCTTTGTTATCACATTAGCTTTACTCATTATTCTTACATTTACACCTTAATTACACCTTAATTACTTTAATTCCTCTGGTTTCTCGTTTCACTTGGCAACTCAGTTTCTGTTATATCTGTTGTCATAGTGACAACAGAAACTTGCTTTTGTTGTGTTCTACCGTAGATATATTTCATAATAATTTCACAGTTACAGATGTCCCCTGTCTTGTCCCCGTATTTCTGGTGAATATATTTCTGAGCAGATTTTGAATGGTGCATTCTAAATGCAATAATTATTTCCTTTGTCTCTTCCCTCAGATCTTATTAATTCTCATGGCTTCCATTTTACAATATTTTAAACTTATTGCGGAAATATTTGTTGCAATTGAGAGGGTCATAATGTCAATAATAAACACACGGACTGCTTCTTTTCCTTTCTTTCATCACCATCGTCGTTGTGATCATCATTACTGGTTAACTATTTATCCAATTAATTAATCGATTGTTTGTCTAGACGTTCACTCAATCAACCAGCTAGGTTCTGGAACAACAAGGAGATTGATAACTATCAATGTATTATGTCTTTCACTCTTTCACACACATACACACACACACACACACACACATTCATACACACTCGTTTCCTATACTTCACAGATTTAGACACAATTCTCAATCTGTCTGTCTCCGTCTCTCTCTACAGTGATAGCCTTATCTCTCTTTTAAACCTCATACTGACGTTCCTCTCTCTCTCTCTCTCTCTCTCTCTCTCTCTCTCTCTCTCTCTCTCCTTCCTGTTGCATCCTATTGTTTTCAAACAAACTATGATAGATACAATCGTACTTCCAGAATACGTGGTGCGAGTACATGATGGTGGAGGTGGTGGTGCCGATGAGTAGAGGTGCTGGTGGAGATGGTAGAGTATTAACTGTGATAAATGGTGCTGATGTTTGAGCAGTGTAGTGGTCGTCGTAGAGGCGATGGTATAACAGGGTTGTTGGTGTTGTTGACGTTGGTAGTGGTGGTGGTGATGGTTGTTGTGGTGGTGATGGTTGTTGTGGTGGAAGTAGTTAACAAAACAAACCCTATCTCCAGTTGCAAGGGTTAGCAAGAGAAATATGGCGAAACTGAATGCTACGCCTTCTTGACGTAACTTAACGGAAAAATGAGGCTGGAATTTCAAAATTCTACTAATTGATGAGCAACAACTGCACAGTCAGTCACACACACACACACACACACGAAGGCTCATAGAGCTACACTCAACTATGCTTGCTCATGAACATATGAATATCCACAAATGTGTGTGTGTGGTTATACATATATGTATATATGTAGGCATGCATATATGTATGTATATATATATATATATATATATATATATACACATATATATATATATATATATACACATATATATATACACATATATATATATATATATACACATATATATATATATATACACATATATATATATATATACACCTATAGCTCTCTCTATGTATATATATCCATATATAATACGTATATATGTGTGTGTGTGTGTGTGTGTGTGTGTGTGTATGTACATAGAACACATATAGACAGATCTTTTGGTAAACAACCAGCCAGATGTTAACCAGGAGAGAGTATTGAGGTAGGTTTCCATCATTGCTTCTCGCAACCTTGAAATGATTACCCACCACTACCACCACCACCACCACCACCACCCCTTCCATCAACACCACCACCACCAAAAGCACAACAACCATCATCATCACCCCTACTACTACCAACACCACAACTATCATCACTACCACCATCATTATCATCCCCACCCCCACGACTAGCATGCGGACCCTCTTCCTCCATACTTACCTGCTTGGTTAACCGTTGTCAGAAAGAGCAGCGAAATCTCCCTCGATTCATGCACTACATCTTGAGAAAAGGAAGCGCTACATTGTATAGCTTAGTCGAAGATAATGATTCCTGTTTGAAATGCTTTTGATCTTATATTTGCTCGATCAGGGCTGACCTGGGGTTAAACAAGAAATCCAACAACAACAACAATCAACGCTACTAACATTATGAAACACAAACAAGGAAGATTATGGCAGCCCACGGCTTTGTTTGGCACCATCATGTCTGACCAGCGCACCATGGACACCACTAGCAACATCTCCAACAAGAAAACCAATTACAGCACCAACCATACCAGCAGCAGCAGCAGAATGAGCAAGAAGAGATTTGCAAGAACACGAAGAACGACACAATGCCTATTCTCTGTGTGTGTGTGTGTGTGTGTGTGTGTGTGTGTGTGTGTGTGTGT
>NC_068995.1:588421-590444 GCF_001194135.2 Octopus bimaculoides | reverse complement strand
GAATAATAGCAATATGGACGTTGATATATTTACATCAACACCAGCAGTAATAATTGTATATACGTACACTCACACACACACACGCAAACACACACACACACACACACACACACACATATATATATTTATATATATATATATATATGCAGCGTTAAGAGTAACAAGACACTCTTGATGTATGCGTATAACACTTCTTCAACAACGTACAAAGAAAGACAACAGCAAGAATAACAGACCAACATTAACAAACGCAACATGCCAGTGAATGTATGTCTTTATAATACCCCGTTAGTGTATATTAACTTTAACGTATATTAACACACAATTCTATACATCAATATTATTTACACCACAAACTGTATTTTGATATGAAAAAAATAAACTTATACAAATAAATTTAAAGAAAAATCAAGCTCGGAAACATGATTTTTAAAAGCTGCTAACCAGAAGATCGAATGACTCGACTGCTTGTGTTAGCAAATAGAAATTACAAACATTTCAAAATTAGAATTTCTCTGCAAGGAGACCACTTTCTGATGGAGAAAAAAAAAAACGGATCTTTTTTAAAACGGGGGCCACATTTTTCATTAATGTTTTACGTAGTGTTTTTGGTACCGAAAGACTTTCAAACTTCGTATTTTGTGTTATAGAACAGAAAAATATTTTTGTATTCGAATTTATTTCATGTAAAAAATTGTCTTATTTCGATAATTTCAACCAATCACTGACAAGTATTCAGTTGTTTATATTTACTCCTTTGGCTGATTAAGCCATAGCTTCGTTTTATTTGCTTTTTTTCATTTTCTTTTTTTTTTCTTCGTTTTATTTGCTTTTTTCTTTTTAAATTTGCTGTTTTACCCTAACCCTATCACCGATAGAATTGTTTCAGAATCGTTTGTTTATGTAGTCGGCACTTAATGTATATCGGCTGAATGGACGTCAGTGATTGGTTGAAATTACAGAAATACGACAACTTTAACATGGAATAACTTAGGGATTTCTTTTTTTTTAAAGAAGACTAAGAGAAAAAGATGTTTTATATGACACATTCTACCAGTGTTCCAAGTTTCAAAGTGTTTCGTTAATGAAAAATGTGGCCCCCGTTTTAAAAAAGATCCAAAAAAACTTCCGAGACGTCTGACTTCTCTTTTACTGCATAGAAATTAATGTATTTCACTACACGAACTGCTCATGTGGTCATATTGTGCACGAACGATGTATTCGTCTCGTCACCTTCCTTCCACAAAAATGGAAGCAAATTTATTTTACTCTGTCTGGTGGCCATGGCTGAAGAGGTTAAGGGATAGAAAAGGACCAGGGAGCTGAAGCAAGGGCTCTTTTCACTTCCGACCAAACTTTTTTATCAACTTTTTTAAGTTCCAATTAAAGAAGAAATTCAGGACCGAGAAAACATTCGACCCAAAAACAAATTTAGCAAAATGACAGAAGGTAACATGTGCGAACCGGTTGAATGGACATACTTGCTGCATGTGTCAAAAAACCAACGCTGGGAAATTGTTTTCCCTTTGGTAGAATAATCTGGGATCTGTGCGGTTTCTCGAGTGGCCCTGCTTCTTTTTCTCTTCATTTGTGGACTGGGTCAGTTCTTTTTATGGAAAGGAACAGACACGTCGTTGAGGATTTCCATTTCTCATGTCTCCCCTCCATCGCAAAATATAAGTTAGCATCATTTGTTTTCTTAAGAGTTAAGGAAACCCATTGAAGGCCCGCATAAAAGATTATCTACCTTTTCCATTTGATGTTGGTACCAATTGGTTCCAAACAATTAATCCTACCTTATTGCAAGGGGAGATAATTTCAATACATCAAGAATTTACATTGTACGTTATTTAATATACCTTTATTCATTTCTCTAAGATACATACCACTCGCTTCTCTGGATCATTTCTCTCAGATCATTTGTTTTACACGTGCGCGCGTGCGTGCGTGCGTGCGTGCGTGTGTGTACATACATATATTTGTATGTATGTATGTATGTATGTATATATATATATATATATAT
>NC_068995.1:584739-588411 GCF_001194135.2 Octopus bimaculoides | reverse complement strand
ATATATATATACATATACATATATGTACATATATATATATATACATATATGTACACATACGTATGGATGGATATATATATATGTATATATGTGTGTGTGTGTGTGTACATTTATGCATGTATGTATACAGGTATGTATTATGTTTGTATGTATATGAAAAGAATTTTCAGTATAGTTTGGCTGTGTAGAAATCTGTATAAAATACCGGGTCCCGTGAAAAGATATCATGATTAAAAGTGTCGGATGTCAAAACATGAAATATTGGTTGGGTTTAATGACCGAACGGAATTCAAGAGAAAGAATTCTCTGCTAAGCTCCTTTACCGAAGATTACAAGAGATACCGACTTAACCTGTTCCATCAAAGGGAACCAAAGTAGATAAGAGTTAAAGGTAGGTTAGATGGGGGGCGTCAGGGGGTGTTTGGCATTTTATAAATGTGGCTAATATCAAAGCGTTCTTTATTGTTTATCATTCTGTTGTAGCTGCTGTTGTTTTAGATAATGGCGTCTAGCTTACAACATGGAGGAATTATCATTCACCAAAGATGAACGCAGTTTACTAATCACCCTAATCGACGGCATCTGAATCTTCTTCAACGTTGACGTAATCATCGTCCCCTCCTCCTCCTCGTCATCATCATCGCCATCATCATCATCATCATTGCAATCATCAAAATCACTGACTTTATGCACGACCGCCAATTCCAATAATCCTCGTTACAAAAACCAAATAGATTCCCAATGTAGATTATGCGAATCAAAAGAGGAAAGCGCCACTCACATAGTAAGTGAATGCAGCATGCTGACACAGAAATAATACAAGAAAAGACATGACAACCTAGGGAGAGCAATCCACTGGAAGCTTTGTAGAAAACAAGGATTTGAACACACTGATAAATGGTAAAAACATGAACCTAGTAAAGTACTAAAAAGTAAGAAATACAAGATGTTGTGGGACTTGTGGAACATTCAGACTGACGGAGTAATAGAAGCTAGAAGGCCTGGTTTTGTAGTAATATATATATATATATATATATATATATATATATATATTTTGATAACCTTAAACTGTATAAAAAAAAAATCTGGATTCCCTGATCGAAACAGCAATATTCTTTAAAGTATCTGTCACCTTGCAAAACTGTCTGGCTTCTGTTAATGGTGCTGCTGACACCACCAATTCTAGTACTCTCTCTCTCTCTCTCATTCCCCCGAAAACATTGGAAGTGAAAATCGCTGGTTGTGACGACCCCGATAGTTGGTACTAAATGATAAGAGCCAAAATGAGTCGAGGAAAATAAGTTAGAAGGATAATGGCATGATTGAGATATGGAGTGACTCATTAAATGTCGTAAGTGAAACATCAAAATCGAAATCTGAGCTTTGCAGTTAAAGTGTTATTAGATTGGAAAGGCATAATAATTGAATACCACTAAATTCCTGTAATGAAGAAAATATGGTTAGGTCCATCACAGAACCCGATGCCGAGGAGGAAGAGTATGAAGGGTTGGAATAGGCCTAAGGTGGATAAAATACTGTTTAACTACTTCCATTTATAGTCTGAATTCAAATGTCGACAATGAGAGAATGAAATATAACGATATAACACAAGCATATACACACACATATATAGAAACACATGAACACATTCACACATACACACACACACACATATATATTTATGTTACGGATGGAAGTCGTGACTTTCATTCAAGCGTTTATGCGTGGAAATTATCGTTAGGAGAGAAACAAATAAACGAAAAGGCAAAAAGAATTTCAGAAGACAATACGAAGCCATTACGATCGACACACTTCAGGAATGAGAGAGAGAGAGAGTACCAGAATTGGTGTCAGCAGCACCATTAACAGAAGCCAGACAGCTTTGCAAGGTGACAGATACTTTAAACGAATCAACATGGCGGGTAGTGATTTATGCGACGATGTCATAAGCTAAATATAGAGTTTAGAAGAAATATAATAATATCACGACGTGATATTGCGAAGTTGGTGGGGTAGGGGTGGGGTGGGGGTGACTGAAAACGTGGAAGAGTAAATATTCGTTGATTTGACTTCTTTTTCTCTCACTCGTTATGGAACTGTGAAAAGTAGTCAACGTAAACGCACACATACATATACGCACGCATGCACCCCCTCATACACACATGTACATACGAACACATATATGTTATACAAATCGCTGACATTGATGCGAATTGCTGCGTTTCTTCATGATTTTTGAATCATAGTCTTTGGTGGTTCTTGAGGAAAATGTTCATGACTTGAGAGACGCAACAAGAATATCAGAGAGAGAGAGAGAGAGAGAGAGAAAGAGAAAAGAGAGAGAGAGAGAGAAACGAGAGAGAGAAAGAGAGAGAGGTGAGATGAAGAGAAAAAAAATATTAGGAGAAGCTGGATGTATAATAATCTGGTACTGTGGTGATCAAATGGATAAAAAAATCTATGAAACAGTATTGAAAGGTTTGGTATTTTGTTAGATCAGACCCGTCACACAATGCCAACCTACAGGGAACGTGCCCTTTTTGCCGTTGTCCAAACTTATCCGAGGACAGTTCGTTAGAAAACGTTCGATTAATATGTTTGAAAACCAGCGATCTTTTCAAAAGGAGTGGGCATGCGGGGATCTAAACTGAAACAATCTCTTCGCTGGATGTATGAACGTTCTTAAACAGTTAGGTTAGTATTCCAATATTGGGTAACATGTGAGAAAAACATATCAGGAAAAGTTTTCAACATAATACACAGATATCATCCAGATCATCCAGATCGCCAAAGCACATTTTATTTTCAAAAATATTCAATCCTTAATTCAAACCAACGAAGTGAGCGGGACTTTGGAACATGGAAGGGCAGCGAACTGGTAGAACCGTCAGAGAGCCTGACAAAATGCAGTATCTATGCCAACAGAGGCACAATGAGTTCAATTCAAGCCAGGATGAGTAGCAAAATTGATCGCAACAGGATTTCAACCCAGGACCTACAAAACCAGGATGAATATGGCGGTCAAATAGTTTTCCCAGTCCACCGCCTTGTTTATAACACCGTTGATTAATATCAACGCAAAATAAAATCATGTTTCTCTCTGTGTTTACCAATTTATCCTTATTTTTGTATGCGCTTAACCCACATCTGAGAATTTCGAACCTGACTTTCGTTCGGCCTGTCTGTATCTCTCTCATTCTGTCATTTCTCTCTCTCTTTCTCCCCCTCTCCCTGTTTATATATATATCCATACATCTCATTCTTTTCCTATATTTAATCTATACATACTACGGTAACAATATACCTAGCTTCGTATGTTCATATGTACGTATGTTTATATATATCTATATATATATTATAATTTTCCCAGAGGATGTAGCAACCGTTACCAATATAGCATAAGAACTTAGCTTAGGAGATCATTAACTAGATTCCTTAAGGGTCGTTCTCACAGTTTATATTTATATTATAAGGTTTTTAAACTTTTAAATTTTCATATTCAAAAGAGACAGAGACTTCAAATTCGATATATCGATTTATTCACCACTCTATGTTAACATTTCTGTGCCAAACTTATCCAGTGACTGGTCCATTGGATTTAGACATTTGGCACTTCTTCAGGAGTGGTTACCTTTCGAACAAAACACGAAAAAACACATACATAACTATTAT
>NC_068995.1:580195-584459 GCF_001194135.2 Octopus bimaculoides | reverse complement strand
CAATGGACCAGTCACTGGATAAGTTTGGCACAGAAATGTTAACATAGAGTGGTGAATAAATCGATATATCGAATTTGAAGTCTCTGTCTCTTTTGAATATGAAAATTTAAAAGTTTAAAAACCTTATAATATGTATATATATATATATATATATATATATATATATATATAGGAGGGTATGTATACGTCTATATACGTGTTTTTGTATTTATATACATACACACACACACATACGAACACATGCACACACGCAATAGTACATATGTGCTTGCTTCAATGTGTTTCCGTTTGAGCATCTAGGAGTGTATATAAATGAGTGTGTATAAATAAGTGTATATAAATATGTGAGGGAATGCATGTGTGTGCGTTCAGCTGGAAGAGTTTCAAAAGTCTTCAATTGTTAAGTACTCGTTTGAGGGTCCAGATATTTTGTGAATGGAATGTCTATCTTCATCTACTTAAATTTATTGCGTCTCCACTTCAATTTGTTCAACCATTCCAGACCTTTCATAGATTGCGCATATCTTATCGTCGTCGTCTTCATCACTGTTCTTTCTGTTGTACTAACTGTAATGCCTACTATCATTGTGGAGCTGAGTGCAGCTTTGTGTGCCTTACTTTCGTGCGATGGTTTCTCTTGGTGCTGTATTTTCTATGAAATTGCAAGACTCAGCGTATGGACGCTACAAAACCATTATTCCCATCGAGATAGCCTTAACCTACTAACTGCAACCTCCATGTATTTCGATAGTTCTGGTGTTTAAATCTTTGCAGCTAAACTGAAATGAAATTTTCTTTGACTCCAGCTTTTGAGTTCTTGCCCGATGTTTCAATTATAGTTTGTATGTTGCGCTCATTTATAAACTCTGGAGATTTATGAAGTTGTCTGTCCGTATTTTTTTCTTTTTGACCTTTCAGTGCAACTGTTATTACAGAGATTATTTCTGTTTTGATTCCTTCACATTTTGGTTATCGCTATTTCAAGATATTTATATTTGAACAACTTCTCCCATTCTTTGAGATATACGTTTGTTAGGACTGGTACCTCTGGCAGTTATAGACAATAACCAGTTGATTAACCTCCAGTTCCCTGCTTGTGGGAATTGGTATATCTCAAAGTAGGAAAGCCCATAACCCTGTCATGGTTGTAGATTTATCTTCTGATGACGAAGATGTGGCCAGCCGAAGCAGTTCATTAACGCTATTGTTTTCATATTCCTCTTGAAAGACATTACTTTTATTTCAATCCATTTTGAAAATAATGAAGAGGTTACTAAAATATTAAACGGATTTTGCAATTTCTTAATGTTTTCATTATATTCTTAGTAGTTTTGACGATGAAATCTTTGAATTCTGTACCGAAATCAAATATCTTTCAACTTCATCTTTGACTTCTACTCATCTCAGTCGGTGAAATGATTACTCGTTGTATATTTCACCTGATTCGTTTTGTCTCATTTTTAGGAATAGGCCATGTAGGGTTCTTTCTTGCTATCGTTTTCGCATGGCATTCTCTGTAGCACTATTTTTAGTTCCGATTTTTTTGTCTTTTTTCTCATTTTCTGTTGCAGTTTCTCTGTTCTCATCCCGACTGTCTGTCATTTCAGCCGCTGATTTATATTCGTCGGCTTCCTTGAAGACAGAAAAACATTTTTTTATATATTTTGCTCATTTTTTGCAGCAGTCACTAATAATTTCCCCATTATTCTTTACCAGATATTTTTTCAGTCATGCTGTAGATATTTAAGAATAGATTTCTAGCTGCAAAATCCCCTATCTTCCTGTATACGCGATAAATATAATCTTTCTGTGTCAGGTTTTGGCTGGTGTATTCTAACTACAAATATTATTTGCTTTGTTTTTCTTACTAGTTTTTATTATTTCACTGAACGCCTACTTGAGAGTATAATAACTCTGACTTATTACTGATACAGCTGTAGTGTTAATGTTTATGAAATTACATTTTCAACTTATGTTTTCAGAAATAATCTAATGAGTCTGTAATAGTCTTTCATGGCCTCTCCTTTCATTCGTGTCTGCTTTTCTATTATCTTTTCATTTATTTCCTATTTTGTAAATCTATATTTCGCTTAATCCTCTAATCATTCTTTAATCAATATGACATCAGTGATCTCAATTACTTTTCCTCTCTTCAAAGTTATTATGGCACATTTTCCAAAGTAAATCTGATTTGCATTCTTTCAGTAAATCTTTGCTTTATCTGCAGCAGTGTTTCGCATTGTTTGTCATGTGAAACGTACAACTTGAGGTCGTTAAAACACAAAAGATGGTAATTTGTCCATCTTTTCCTAATCCAAATCCAGTCTGGTTTAGTATGTTGGTTGAGGGGATTAATCTCAAGTAAAATTTGAAAGGAGAGGGAGAGAGTTCGCTTCTATAGGCTTCTTTTATTGGAGAAAGGATTAAATATTACACTGTTCACATTTTGTCTATATCTACAGATTTGCTTGCTATTTCCATAGTATTTAAAAGTTCTACACGATGAATGATTAAAGTTTCCATTCTGCCCTTCTCGGTAACGCCATCAAATGCCTTTCAGTTATCACTCCATGCTCTGCTTAGACACTTATTTCTCCCCCTAAATTGTTCACTTGACCACTAATTGCTATTAACAACCCTAATCTCTCCACCACTCTCCATTCATCTCTCCACCACTCTTCGCCCTTGTTGCGTCCAGCCCCAGCATCACCCACCCACTAATCCCAGTCCTCTCTCCCCCAAAACATCGTCCCCTTCAGAATATTCTTTCTGTTCCTGTGTTTCCTGAAGACCTTGACCTCTATCAGTATAAACAGAACATAAGACATCAACCTTCCGGATCTTGAAGGGCCTGCAAATGTAATGGGCACTACCCCTTTCTCAAGATTCAGCAAGTAAAAATACTTAAGGCCCTTTGCTCCGACCTTTCTCTTCTTCTGGAAATGACCATTATATGTCAGCATGTATTTATAAATCAGTTACATTATTTCAGTTCGGCTCTGTATGCTGAAAACAGGCAGATTAAGAGTCTATAGATTGTTGGGTGTGTCGTTTCTTTAATCTTTATGATTAAGGTAGATTTCTACATAGACAGGTAATCAGCAGTTGTCTAAGGCTCAGTTAGTTCCGTATTAAATATTTCCGTTTTACCCACCTTATATGCCCTGTAAATATTATATCCACAAATGGCTGATCTTATCAAACTCATGGTGCTTTCCGTTTGTTTATTTTGGTAACGTCTGGGTTACTTGCTCTGCTGATAAGGCCTTCTACGATTGTTCAGGTGTTCTGTGGGTTGTCTTGCACAACATCGGTGATTATATTTCTCTTCATCCCATTTCTCCCATTCTTCCTGCTGGTGCTGCGTTCATTACAGCCATCGACAGCAAACCTTTATAGATTTTAGTCTAAATTTAGCAACATTAAGCTCAATTCATTCTGGAATCATTTTTTTTTTTCGGAATAAATCATGTAAATGTCGCATGTAGAATATGAATGGAATGAATGTGTTCATTGTTTCTTTTTGAGATCTTCAGATCTTTAAAAAATGTTTCATTCTCGGTTCGAGGAAAATACCCGCAGGAATAAAAGTTTGGGCCCTGACGAGTTGCAACTGTACAAGATAAAGGCCTTTCACAGGTTAGATTTCCTTCAAGACCCAAAGAGTTTTTGCTAAACATTTCACCCGTAAAATATTGTACGATTTGCTTCTGCTGGAACAGGCATAAGTCTAAGAATCGATCGCGGCCGATCCAAAAGAATGAGTCACTCATAGCTTTCACCATCAACACCTGCCTACCTACCTATTAATATATATTAATATATGCATGTATGTACATATTAGACAATAAACCCATGCATAAACATCATACACGCACACATAAAAGATAACTCACGTACACACAGACTGGCAGAAACAAAAGGAACAGAGACATCGCATACATATACACATTGCTGTGCACATACACATGCTACATAGACCTTACATGGCCGCGCAGTGCACACGCACGCACTCACAAATACTACCTTGCTTTATTCAACCTCTCTCATTTGGTTTGCATTTGTTTCTTATATTCTTGTTCTGTCACTACTACACAGTTTTATCTTCATGCGCTACACCACTCTTTTATTCTCTTCTCTTTCAAACACTTTATATTTATATATATATATATATATATATACTTACATTTGTAGGTATGTATTTGTGTGTGTTTCTATGTATGTATACATACACATATACAAACATGCTTATATGAATATCTAT
>NC_068995.1:574805-577305 GCF_001194135.2 Octopus bimaculoides | reverse complement strand
TTTTATTGAGGAACGATTGGCCTGCGTAATAAAAGGAAACAGTGTATATATATGTATACATATATGTGTGTGTGTGTCTATGAATGTATATGACGGGTTTGAGTCCACCAAATTCCATTCAAAAGGTATTGCTTGAAATGTAACAATAGAAGAAACTTGCCCAAATTGACACGCAATGGAACCGAACCCGAGAATATGTGATTGCCAAAGAAACATCTTAACCACACAGCCATGCCTTGATACAACACAAGGCAACGTCTTCGTGTTTGCGCAACAGACTTGGTTGAGCGATACTTTGGTTCCGATCGGTAATCACGAATACTTTACATACGACCATAACCAAGAAACTTAGTTTTCTTATGTCTTATTCCGAATATGGTTTAGCAATGAAGGAAAGCCTGGCAAATAAAATAAACAATTAAATAAGATAATAAAAGTATAAAATATAATACATAACAGAGTTATTACTCACGCATTCACGTTTGCTATGAGTTTCTTCCAGGCAAGATCAAATCACAACACACCGCTTCTCTTCTTACAATGTACATACATTCAGAAACACACACACACACACACACACACATTTATTTATTTATGTGTGCTTGTGTGTGCGTGCATATATAACCGCTGAGTTACGGGAATGTAAACGAACCAACATTGGTTGTCAACCAATGAGGATAAAGTGATTCATAGATCAGCACAAACATTCATACATGTGTATATGTGTGTGTGTGTGTGTGTGTGTGTGTGTGTGTGTTATTTATAAATATATTATACACATACACACACACTCATACAATTTATACCTATAATTTTTTATGTGCGAAAATGTCTTTGAGGGTATCTATACATATGTATAGATAGATAGATAGATAGATAGATACATAAGCATGTGTATATGTATATAAATATACATACATACATACATACATGTATATTATATATAAACGTACATGTAAACACAGATGCACACACCTACACACGCGCATACTGAGAACACGCACGCACATATCCTATTTAGTAGATCATGTACTGTGTATGATATACAATCAGTACGTCTTGCCGTGAAGAAAATGCAGAGATTCAAATCTGCAGCAGTTAACAGCGTCAGCACATCCGGTCTAATCCAGCAGAAACATTAAAAGTGAGACAGAGATTGGCGTTTATACATGTAACACTGCTGATGGCAGTGCGTTTTGATTTGTATGTATGCATGCATGCATGCATGTGTGTGTGTGTACGTATCTATGTGTGTGTATGTGTTTCTACATGTATATATGTAAGTTTGTATGTATGTGTGTATGTATATATGTTCGCATATGTGTATGTATGTCTACATGCATGTGTATATTTGTAGATGTTTGTTTGGTTTTTAGGTCTTTCACAAGTTAGAGTCTCATAAAGCCGGAGATTAGCCCGGAAGAGTGCAATAATCCCCTCTGGAGAGCCTAAGAACTAACCCTAATTGGCCTCGTTATTAAGGTGTTGGATGCCAGGTCGTAAGATTGTGATTTCAATCCCGAGGCCCGGCAGTACGTTGTTTACTTAAGCAAAATACATCGTCTTCCGTTGCTTCAGACCAGCTACAGTACCAACAGCAGCTGTGGGTTAACCCCGAAGTGGGGAACAGTCGCCGTGTTTAACTTGCGTGGTGGTGGTGGTGGTGGTGGTATCTTAATTCCTTATTCTGTTATACACCGTAAAACCCAGAACGCTGAGACGGTTCCATCAGACCCGAGACTTAAAAATAACAAAACAAAATAAAAAAAAATCAAAATAACACAAAATGCATTCTAAAGTTAAGAATAAAAACATTAAGTGAGATTTGAACTCGAAACGTGACACATCAGGGGTCAAGAACTCGGTTAAAAGCTTCGGGAACTGGCAGGAGGAAGAGTGGTTGGTATTCTTTGGCCTTCTGGTTGAAATGCATTTAAACGTGATAAGGTGTTGGCGGTGGTGGTGGTGGTGGTTGTCGTTGTACTAGTAGTGGCGTTGGTAGTTGGGGTGGTTCCGGTGGTGGTGTTGTGGCGATAACAGTGGTGGTGGTGGTGGTGTTAAACAAGACGACTTGTAATGTCTAATATAGTAAGACAGGAATTCATTACCGGAAGTTACATATTTCCTGTGATAGCAACAGATTCAATAAAGCCACACGTGTAGGAGGAGGGGGAAGAAGAAGAAGATGAGGGGAAAAGAAGATGGAGAAGAAGAAGATGAGGGGAAGAAGAAGGAGAAAGCAGAGGAGGAGAAGAAAAAGGTGTGTCAAGTGTTTACACCTCTCACATCACATACGTATTTGTTAGTTGCTAGTTGTGGGTGGTGTTGCTTACGATGATGATCGTCAGGATGCCCTCGTTGTTAAACAGCACCTTAGGAGAAACTATTTAATATTTTATGTTGCGATGTATTTATATATATAATCAAAATAGCAGGATATATGTGTGTGTGTGTGTGTGTGTGTGTGTGTGTGTGTGTGTGTGTGTGTGTGTGTGTGTGT
>NC_068995.1:567080-574795 GCF_001194135.2 Octopus bimaculoides | reverse complement strand
TATATATATATATATATATATATATATATATATATATCTATCATATCATTATTGCCGTGCCGAGCTGGCAGAATCGGTACCTCGCTGGGCAAAATATTTAGCGGCATTTTGTCTGTCTTTGGGTTCTGAATTCAAATACCGTCGAGGCCTACTTTGCTTTTATCCTTTCGGGAGCGATAAAATAAAGTACCAGTCATGTGCTGGGGTCGGTGTAATCAACTAGTTCCCTTTCACCAAAGTTTAGGTCTCTTGTGTCTTTCATAAGTAGAAAGGATTGTTATTATTGTTGTTAAAGAAATAACATAGGATCCGACACCGCTTCAAATATTTGAAATTGACTCTCGTCAGGGAATCTGATGAGAATTTAATATGTTTGAAACGTTTGTCCACGCGTTGGCTTTTATTTGCGCAATACAGCATCTAACTCGTTGTTAGAATAGTTGAAGTACACAGAGTCCGTATATCGGAGCTTCTTAATCTTTGGTTTAGAACCCCCTCTCTCCACCTCTATCTCTCTCTCCACATATATATATACATACCAATATAACTATATGTATGTATACTTATACATGTCGGTCTGTGTTCTTTTTCTTAAACATGCAAACGAAATCCCATACGTGTTATGAAACATACTTTAATTGTGTTCAACAACAGCGAACTCTCGAATTACTCCGCTTCTGTGTTGCGTGTTACTAAGTGCATTCTTTTCCATATCTTAATAATATAATTAACTGCCTGCCTTCCTAGAGTTAACATCGCGGGACACTCTTTAACGGCGGATGATATAAACGGAACGACTCCTATGTGTATGTATGTATATATATATATATATATATATATGTATGTGCATATATATATATATATATATATATATATATATATGTATGTGCATATATATATATATATATATATTTATATATACACACATTTATATATACATACACATATATTCATATACATACATATATATACATATAAATTAATGCATATATGTATCTATTGATGTTTGTGCATACATGTATATGGTGGGGTGTGTTTTCTTTAGAAGCTTATCTTCACTGAAGATAACATTCAATCGACAGTTCCCTGGGAACATGTAAACACTTCCGACTCTCTACCCCTCTCTTATTTCTCTTCCTCTCTCTCTCTCTCTCTCTCTCTCTCTCATATATATATACATATATATATATATACATACACATACATACATACATACATGTGTGTGTTCTATTATACGTCAAGATACATATATGTATGTGTGTATTAGCAGCGTTGCAACAATGAAGATATTAAAGAAATATTCATATGCGAAAATGGTTGGAAACAATTTTAAAGACTGAAGCAGATTTTATAAATAGCGAAGGAACTCAAAATATCTTAACAAGAAATCGATGAAACAGGACTGAAAATTGTTGAAGAGGACTGAAATAGAGAAAAGATCCAAGAGGAAGAAGAGAAAGATTAACAGAAGGCAGGATTGCGATATCAAAATAAATTAAAATGCTTTGAAGATTTCTGTAAATAGTATGGAATAGCTTGGAATATGAAGACAAGTCAGAAAAGTCATTTACGATATTTTTGCACGAATATGGAGCTTTCACGTACAAGTGACATGGCGGATATTAATACGATTCCGACTCCTAACACTAATATAACAGACGATAAGGCGGTTAAACCACGAACCAGATACATAATCACATACATACATACAATCATAGTTAAATATATACATATTTATGTGAGTGTATACATACAAATATACGTATGCATATATATATATATATATATATATATATATATATATATATATATATGTGTGTGTGTGTGTGTGTGTATGCAGATAGATATGCATTCATCCTTTCCTTTTGTGGAACATTTTAACGTATTACATAAATCTCTGAAATCTCATTCAAAGCATTGTTTGATTTCCTTAATGCTGTCGCTTCAAAGACTCTTAATTTGATTGTAGTACGAAAGGTAAAAGTCTTCAATATATTCAATTCTCTTTCTGTTCTCTTATATTTCTGTTACCTCACACGTTCTCCAATCTTCCACATTCTCACGGTGATTCTTTGTTTCATAAATGCTCTCTCAAAAATCTCTGTCATCGTGTGAAAAAGCCGACCATACTTCAGAACCAAGCGAAACGAAATTAACGCAGAAGTGATAATGAGAGCGACACATACGTCAAGTATGTTTTATTGATAATGTTTTTTTTTATTATAGAGCTTCTTCTATTGCATAATCCAAATTTATTCTGCCTCTGATTTGTCATTGCAAATCAGTGCATAGCTTATACACTATTTAGATTAACGAATTGGATTTTATACTTATAACAAGGCGAATGAATTGTCGGAAGACGAAAATTAGTTTAGAAAAATACAAAAAGCAACACAGGGTAACAACAACACGAAAACGTTTTTCTGTCTGCGATACTCAACTTACCCAGAAAAACCTCAATACTATATTTAGATATAGTTTTACACGCGTTAGAGCAAAGAAATAAAATTATAACCAAAAAAACCCCCATCTTTTAAGCTGCATTTGTTCCCATTTAGAGATGAGAATGCAATGACTGTTGCTGGTACAGTGTAGATTGTCTGTTGATGAAATTAGACTCCCAAAGGAGCTGTCTTTAAAACATTACACCGTTACTGAATTTATGACAAGACGTAATATAGTCTGCAAATACCCATCACACCACAAATGACGTATAGGAAGAGGCTTTCGTTTCTGTTTTTCTTTTCTGAATGCGACCCTAACGTCTTGGGAATCGGAATTCTGGGATTTTAGTCAGGAATATTTCACCAGATGGGTTTTGTGGATATCTTCATAAATACCTGAATCTAACTGAAATCTATGTGTGTGTCTCTTTGTACATACATGTACACACACAAATATATATATGTTTCTATACATATGCATTTATATTTATATAAATGAAAGGACAACTGATGAAGAATTACGTTCCTTCTGTGTCTGTCCTACATGTACGTTTTGTAGTGTTTAATGCAATTTTCATTTTGATATATATATATATATATATATATATATATAATGTTTAAAGATACGAGCTACTTATAGTTTATTGCTTTGGTGACACAGGTCTAGGCAGATTTTTATAATACGGCTTATATCTTCAAGGAATCCTCAGGTTCTAAGCACATAATCTATTCAATTAGCAAAAACGGAAAGAGAGAACAAAACCTAGTTATGTCCCCTTTGGTGGTTAAGCCATAACTAAGCTAATTGTAGAATAATCCAACGGAAACGGATCCGAAGTCTACGAGACAATTGCTCAGTCTGGTGAGGGAGGTGTCCTCCAATTCACCAAAACAAATTTGTTCATATCTTTGCATTTGGGGAATTCAGGATCCATAACTTTCATCGGAAAAAGACCAAACTTATCCGGAAGAAATTTTGTAAACGAAGAAAGACTTCGAGTGAAATGTAATAAATATGCGTCTGAAATGAGATACTTGATTCCCAATAGGATGACAATATTTCTGTTATGTTGACAGATTACCAATGCCAAAAAATAACCTAAATCTGTCGCTGGTTCTGCCCAGTGATTTTCAGTAAGTCTATGTGAGATGTGTAGTCTATTGTTGCTATGTTCTCGACGTGAAGCTCAGATTTGGCGCTCGTTAGTTATCTGCCCAAGCTAGGCGTTGATAAGGTTAACTTCTAAATTTGACAGGTCCTTCCTCCTGCCCTTGGATTCCGCAGATTTTAATTCTTTAACTATTTCCAATTTTGGACCATTTTTATATCCCGAGTTTCCAACTTCAGAAAATAATACCTTGAAATCTTTCCTTATATTTTCGTTCATCAAGTAGTAGTAGTAGTAGTAGTAGTAGTAGTAGCGGCTGCTTCTTTCAGAATAGATATGAAGAAAAAGTAGCACAGTTGGTCCCTTGGGGTAAATTGTTAATTCAGCAATGTGGAGTAATGTGGTGGTGGTGGTGGACGTGATGTTGGTGGGGTAGTAATGGTCATCATAGTTGTGTTGGAGGTGGTGATGATGGTGGTGGTGGTGGTGGTGTTTAGTGATGGCGTTAGTGTCGCCGTTGATGATGGTGGTGGTGGTAGGTGTGTCATCGATGGCGGTGGTTATTATAGTTGGTGATGGCGATATTGTTGTTGCAGAGGATGAGGATGTTGGAGATGTTGTGGCCATCATCGTATTATTATTGGTGATGATGATGAGGGAAGAGACGGCTGTGATGATGGTAAAATTGGATGCTGTATCACTGGTCTGGCAGACGGGTCTTTAATGGGAGGAACTGTAGTGATGGTGGTGGTGGTGGTAGTGGTGGTGGTGGTGGTGACTGTGGCCGTGCTGGTTATTGTTGTGGGAATGGTGTTGGCGATGGCAGAGATTGCTTTGATGGTGGTGGTGGTGGTATTGGCTGTGGAGGAGGATGTGGTGATGCCGTTGATGCTGTTGTTGATATTGTCGAAACTATTTTTTGTTGTTGTTGTTGTTTTCCTTCACAGAAATTTTAACTTTCCATGTTTCTGTCTTACAATATAGTTTGGTAAAGTAATTGTTCTTGATGTTATTGTTGTTGTAAAGCAGATAGAACTAGGAACGGTAGACAGCGACGAGATGGGTAGGTTATAATATATGAAAGTAAGGGGCAGTTTTATTGGCGAGTTACATAGTTTAAAAAAATGGGGGATGGGGGGACGACAACTAGAAACGTGGCGGGGGAGGTTTTACAGCGCGGATATAAAGTAGAATATGGCGGAAAAGAAAGAAAGAAAAAAGGAAGAAAGAAAAAAGGAAGGAAGCAACAAAGGAAGGAAGAAAGTTCTAAAATGGAGGAATATGGAGATTTTGGCTGAAGGTATTTTTAGGGGTAGAGTTTGGTAAATTTTTTTAAAAAAAGGTTTGTTTTTGTTGAAGCTGTTCTTGATTTGGCAAGATGCCATATTGGTTTCTGTTCCGGAAGGCATGATTCATCAAAAGTAAAAGAAGTAGTGGGTGGGGTGAAGTGAATGGTGATGGAAAGAGAGAGAAAGTATGTGGGGGTGGGCATCGTTTACTGTTAGAGGATTAGAGGAATGGTATGAGGTGAGAAAGGAAGAATATAGGGTGAAGAGAGTGGTGGAGGTGGTCGTGGTTGGGGAAGACGTTTGGCAAAATGGCGGGGGTAGAATCAGGTCTTTAACGGGTAACGAAGCAATAGCTACGAGATGTATTTTTCAATAGGATAGTCACGTGTATGTACATGGTGGGGGGGAGCAGTTATAAAGGTAGTGTGTAACACAGACATATGCATATATATATACACGTATATATACACACATATATATGTATATATATATATATATATATACGCACACACACACACGCACACGTATATATATATATATATATATATATATATATATATATATATATATATATATATATATACAGCAAAAAATAATATTTGTCTCTTCTGATAGAAGCAAAAGGGTTTCTAGGACTGCAAAAGAATTGCTCAAATAGAAAAGAGACGAAGATAAAGAAGCATTGGTTACAGAACAGACATTAAATTTGAGCCAACGACTTTACATACAACCCCACCCCTCAAATATTGAATCATATATAAAAAAAAACACCATGGTCTACAAACACATAAAAAAATAATACATATACATGAAATCACAGAAGGTAAAAATATATATATTCTAATAAAATACAAAAAGAACGGCCAATCAAAAATGTTAAATATAAACGGTTAAAAATTCAAAAACTACCAAAAAACCTAACAGACAAATATGAAATAAGTAAAGGTAAAAATACAATAAATATCCACCGACTAAAAAAGTTTTATCAGACGATTAAAATATTTTTTTTAAATTTCTTAAAAATTTTTTTTTTTAATATTTGAAAAACTATTTGAAAAAAGTCTTTTACTTACCTCAAACAAGTACGTCCAAAGTCCATAAGTAAGCAGACCTCCACAGGTGAAATTCACAGACATCTTGAAAAAAAGTCTTTTATTTACTCCCGCCACACAGGTAAATCCAAAAGTTCGTAATAAGCAGACTTCACAGGTCAAATTCAACAATATCTCTGGCCATTTCGGGAGCTCGCCACCGCAGTTTATTTACACTTAAGTGCAACGTTTTCTTTATTTGGCACTACGGCCATACCACAGAGGGGGACACTACAAGGACAGGCACAACACCACAATGGGGACATAAAACGAATGACAATGAGATGTTATATAATGAAGAAATGAAATGGCTGCATGGGCCCCATAACCATGCAGTATCATTTGAATCGTTTATATAAACTATTTACCATCGTTCACTTTTTCTGTGTTATTCTTAATTATCTGTTTTTTATCTCTTTTTTTAAAAAAATTATATTTATAACATAAACACTTTCTTTTTTGTCCTTTTTTTTCAGATTTTTTATTTTTAATACCTCATAAACGGCTCCAAGTCCCTGAGTTCGATCACTGGTGGCAGCTCGTCGAACATCACCGCTACTCCGGGCGGATCAATTTTATCTCCGCACATGTCTTTTAGTTTCTCGTATGTGACCCTATCAACCACAATGGCCTTCACATTTTCAGAGTAGACATCTGTTGGTAACTTAATTCTTATAATATGTTTGAATTTTAGAATTTTATTCTCTGTCTCCTTGTTTTTTGAATAAGTTACAAAATTCCACTTGTTTTTCCATCTTCTTGGTTTTTTCTTTTCTTCTTCTGTTACTGGTGTATTTCCTTCTTCAACTCTAAACCATTTCTCCATTTCATCCTCAGATGTTTCAACTCTCGAAACCTTTTCCTTCGCTGGGGAAACCGGCGTCATTATCGCTGTTCCCTCCTCTTGTAAATCCACCTGTTTAGTAGTTGCCTTCTCTCTTTCTTTCTCCGTCACCTCTTCGTCTGCCTTCCCTCTGCTTACAGCTTCCTTTTCCACTTCTTTCTTCTTTTTCTGGTTCTCTGGTGGTGAGTTTGTTCTTCCACTCCTCCTCCGTTTTCTTTCCATTATCGTGAATCCCTCCTCAGTTGTATTTTCTTCTGAATATTTTTATTATGATCACGAAGGATCGAAACACAGATGGGTACAATACAGGACAAACAAATGAACAAAATGTGCGAGTTCTATGATTTTTTAAAAATTACGATTGTCTTTTTTAAAAATTACGATAGTTTTAATATATATTCATTGACTTTTTTTTTTTTCCTCTTTCAATTATACAAGCATACATATGCGTATACACACACACATCCATACACACATATATACATATATATATATATATGTATATACACACATACACACATATATATACACCCACACACACATATCCATCCCTACACATACACACGCATATACTTAAACATGTATATAAAATAACAGAAGGGTTGGGTTTTTCAACCCGGCAGCCTATAAGGCCCAGCAGCTTGCCTTTTATTATTTTCGATGATTAGTTTGGGTGACTTACAACCACCTTTTTCACCACTTCCTTCCATCTCTGCTCATATACTCTGGCTGACAGGGTTCTCTTTACCAGCCCTATTTTGCTCTTCAGATGGTATTTGAAGTAATTCAGCAATCCAGGGCCGGACATGTAGGACCCTGTCCCCAAACCTTCCATTCTTGTCCTCCATATGCACTCTTTCAATACTGCTACTGTACAGAAAAAGCAAGCCTCACCTTCCTTTGAGAGTCCAGTTGGCGGTATCATCTTTATCATAGAC
>NC_068995.1:559450-562486 GCF_001194135.2 Octopus bimaculoides | reverse complement strand
AGTAGCCATATTTGTCAAAAGACAAAAACACAAATAAAGTTTTTTACATGGAATTTTTTTCGCCCCGTAGGGCGAAAATAACTGTATACCAACAGTTATTTAAACAGTTGTACAATACAGAGAGTTAGACAGACACGAACTCACACCGCAACAGCAAACAAAATCTCGATGGAAAAATTAATTATCCTCCTTAGCACAAGAAAAAGACGTGTGTTGCCTCTGTATTTTCTTCTGTCTCTGTCTGTACTACCTGGTTCGTGTCTTCCTGTTGGTTCTCTCTGCGGGCATCTCGCCTTCATGTGGCCTTTCTCGCCACATGCAAAACATGTAGGCGGCCTGCCCTCCACTTTCACTCTTAATCTTTGGTCGTCTCGTAGCGCTATCTCCTCATCAATTCTATTTAGGTCTTCCACTGTTGCCTGGATAGTAAGTTCGATTCCATATTCCCAATAATCCACACTCTGTGTTCTTGTGGCCTTCAATATCTTGGCCTCTTCTTTCATATTGTACTTTATTGCTGTCATAAGCCATGCTTCATCTAGTTCTGGGGGTACTTTGCCTACTCGCACTCTGGCCACACGTTTGCCACAGTCCGACGGCAACAGCACCTATTCCTCCGATCGTATAGCTTCCGTAGAGTTCTTAATTGCTTCTATTTCTGTTGCAAAGCGTATCTTCACAGTGGCATATTTGTTTCCTCTAGTTACAAAAGTTGTTTGCTTTCTGATACCTTTCAGGCACTCCTCGATCTCAACTGTCGCGAGCTCTATCTTTCTAGTTGCCACCTTCATGGTTTTAAAAACCACAGTTCTCTTTCTTACACCTTCTGTCAGTTCCACAGGCGGTGTCAACGTCAGCGTGTCTCCGACCTTCGCTAGCAACTTCTCACATTCTTTCATCTTCTTCGGATCAACCTTAATTTCGATTATTTCCAGCTTTCCATCCTCTGTTCCTTTTGCAGTCGCGGCCGCATGACTCTGGCCACCCACCGGTGCTTTCTCCATTTTCCACAACGGGAAGACACAAAAATCACGAACAATATCAACAATTAACAGCAATAATTAACACTCAATTTTTCAACAAAAAAATACTCAACTTTGTAACTCACATAAAAAACTCTACGTCATCGACAACTCAAATTCCAAAAAAAACTGGTGCTCAACATGGCGATGACCCCCACGTCAGAATAAACGGGGAAACAGGAGAAATATCAAAATTTTAAATCTTTATTACAGGCACAAAGGCCTCATTTACAAAGAAGGGGGACATTACAAGGACAGACAACACAAAACGTGGGGTACATAGATCGAATTATGAGATGAAATGAGTAAATTACAATATGATGCAGTTTCATTTAGCAGTTTTCTTATACAGTTCTTATTCATTTTTCTTTTTCTTTTTATGATTCTTTCGTTGTTATGTATGGTTTCAGCTCCTCCGCCGTTACGACGCTTGGCAAAGTGTTGTAGCCCACATATAACCCACTTAGTTGGAAATCAAATCTGTTCATTTCTCGCAGCTTCTTCGCTATCCATTCCTCCACCACTACTGCTTTCGTTTCATCATCAAACGTTCTGGGTTCTAATTTCAGTCGTACCAATCCTTTTATCTTGGCTATCGTTTTTTCCGTTTCTAAATTCCTACTGTAGAAAAGTATTGTTCTAATATTTTAAAAATCTACCTTTCCGATTATCCTTCCTTCTGCCTTCGCCTTTTCCTTCTGTTCCATCATCGCAGTCCACCACTTTAGCCACCTCTCCTGTCTTGTCAACTGTTTTTCCTGCTTTGTATCTTGGGTTTCAATCTTAGTTACGTTCTGTTCCTCGCTATAATTTCCATCTTTCTTAGTTACGTTCGGTTCCTCGCTATCATTTCCATCTTCCGTCATCTTTTTTTCCTTTCCCCTTTTCTTTCTTTTTGGCGACTTTGGCGGCGATTCAGTCCGCATACGTTTTTTCCCCCCATGCTCCTCAGTCTCTTCCTGCTTTTCTTCTTCCTCTTCCTGTTCGGTCTCCACCATTTCCTCCTCACAGACCTCTGTTTCTTTTACTTCGTCTTCTTCTACGATTATTTCTCTGCGAGGACACACCGCTTGCATGTATCCTCTACTTCTGCATTTGTAGCATACGGGTTGCCTTCCCTCCACCACGATCTGTAAACGAGTGTCATCGGGAAGCACTAATTCCTCAGCAATGTTGTGCAGGTCCGGTATGGTAATATGGGCTAGAATTTCTACCCCAAAACCCCACCATTCGATTTCTCTTGACCTCTCCACTTTAATGATATCCACCTTGTCTTTGCATTTATATATTACTGCTGACACCAACCATTTCATATCTCCAACGGTACTCTACCAATCCTCACTCTCGCCGCCCTTCTACCGCAATATACTGGTAAAAGGGCCCACTCTTCCGTACTCAGAGGCATTGTAGAGTATTTCTTCGCTCCTTGCTTCGTCTTGAAATACACCTTCACCGTTCCGTATTTCTTTCCTCTCATAAACAGCACAACTTCCTCTGTGATTTCCTTCAGACACTTCTCAATCATTTCAGTCTCCGCAATTTCTATTTTCTTGGAGCCAATTTTTAAAGTTTTATATGTGATAATTTTCTTTTCTGCTTCTTCCATCACTTCTTTGGGTGGGTCAACCCGCAAACAGTCTCCCTCCTTCTTCAGATTTTCCATTTCCACCTTCACCTCTCTCATTCCCGTGTCGCTGGTCGGCCGGCCGCTGCTAGCTGCAGCTGCGTAGCTGGTAGTCATATTAAACCCCCTCAGCAACGGCTTTCAACAACGAAACAATTCCAACAAAACGGCAACAATATAATAATAGTTCCTCAACAAATTCCTACAACGTATTTCTACTCATGCGCTCCTTCAAAACATGACACAATAATAGTTCTTAAAACAATTTCAACAGAACGCAAATTAGAGAACTCACCGCGTTAAACGCCTTCTTCAACCAAAATCACAACACGACACATAAACATTTTTAAAAACAAATCTTAGTACTCTTTTATGAAAAGCTTATATAAT
>NC_068995.1:556085-558052 GCF_001194135.2 Octopus bimaculoides | reverse complement strand
TATATATATATATATATATATATATATATATATATATATATATATGTCTGTATGTGTACATATATGTGTATTTGTATGTGTGTATGTGTGTGCGTGTATACCTACGCACACCAACACATTTATGACATTTTTGTTTTCGCACGTATGTTATAAAAATTTGTACTGCGAGACAATATTTTGTAATTCAAATTCTCGTTTGATTGTCAGTTGATATTCATTTAATGGCATTTGGAAGTGAAGGGTGCCGAGAGGCGGGAGAGGGGTGGAGGAATCGTGTAGATCTATTATTGTATGGCATTTGTAGATCTTTGAAATATCAAAGCTAGAATGTTTGGCAAAAAGGTTAACGATTCTACCATACTAACGAGTGTTTAATTAACTAAGATGTTTATGAATTTCAGTGAGAAATGAAAAAGAAAAATATTTGTTAAGGTTATTGCTGTATCTCGAAGACATTACCATCCGTACGGGGTGTACGGGTGCAACATGAGAATGGTATTTCAGACAAGAATCCGAAGCCAAATGAAAAATTCCATTTCTAATAGATAGACAGATAATAGATAGATAGATAGAATAGACAGACGGATAGGATAGATAAATAAATAAAATAGAGAGATAAATAGATAGATTGATAGATAAATAAACTAGAGATAGATAGATAGATAGATCAACTCGAGAGATAGATAGATAGGAACGGACGTTGGAATGAGGAACCGAAGGAGGAATACTGAACACCGCAATGGTCGAGTGTAAACTATTTAATTTCTTTCAAGAAAACTGTTTCCCTGGATTCACATGACCCTGGATTCCCTGGATTCACGTGACCGACGCATGGAGCTGACCGTGACGTTGGCCACGAAGCCTGCCAGTTGAGATTCTCTTTTGATACGAGATGATGACGAATCAATCGGAAACTAACTCCGAAGTTGGATGCTGGCAGGATCAAGATTGAAACTGTCAAAAAGATAGATCTATAAACACTAGCACAAGTCCCCACCTAATGACACTCACACACACACACCGGTGCTTTGACTTCTCATTAAGGTATTGCGTGACACACATTCCTTTGAATTTCTTATATCTTACGACATGCTTCCTCATATATACGTTAGCACACACACACACACACACACACACATGTATACACACGCATACACAAGCAAATACATTCTCACGGATGTGCACACAAGTACACATTTCTTTATATTTAGGTGCGGGTGTGTGTGTTTATGCGTGCATTTGTACCTATTTGAATGTTAAATAGGTAAACACGTTTAACTCTCTCTCTCTCTGTCTCCCTGTTTGTCTCGCTGTCTGTCTATCTATCTATCCGTCTTTCTATCTATCTACCAACCTATCTATCTATCTATCTTCTAAACGATCACACACACACACACACGCATACATCCACCGCCATCATTTCATCTACATACATGAATATTCTTTGTGCCTGTTGATCCGTTCATTTCGTTCTCTCTTTCTGTCCATATTTGTTTCTTATCACCAACAGTAACGCCACCTATCTCTTTCGCTCTCTCTCTCTCTTTCTTTCTCTCTGTCTCTCTCTCTCTCTCTCTGTTTCTCTCATATAAACACACAGAGGAATACAACCTCGTCTTCATAGAATGAAGACAATAAAATGGATCCTCGAAGAAGCAAAGACTATTGCAGCTGATCTTTCAACAGAAACTACTTATTGTATGATTGTTAGGTGGTGGCGACCGCTGCAGCGGTGGTGGAGGCGGTTGCGGTGGTGGTGGCGTTGGCGGTTGCGGTGGTGGTGGTGGCGTTGATAATGAGGCCTAGTGGTGGTGGGACTGTCGATAGTAGTAATGCTGATTGTGGTGGTGATGGCGATTTTGCTTTGTTGTTGTTGTTGGTGGTGGTGGTGCCATATTGAGGCGTGGTGGTGGTGGTGGTGGTGCCATATTGAGGCGTGGTGGTGGTGGTGGTGGTGCCATATTGAG
>NC_068995.1:553793-555085 GCF_001194135.2 Octopus bimaculoides | reverse complement strand
TAAAGAAAAGTATGTAATGACCATCATTTATACCTTGTCATTTCTGTGTGCGCGCTTATATATATATATATATATATATATATATATATATAGCAGATACGACGACCACCACCACCATATTACCGTCATTTCCTCCTCTACTTTTACTGTCATTGCAATATTAGTAGATATAACCACAGCAGCAGTAGTGGTGGTAGTAGTAGCAGGGGAATCGTCGTTCGGTTGGGTGACAGTAGCAATGATTTCACTCGTTACCTTTGGGTGTGAACACACCCGCAATACATAAAGCGTAATCTCTGTGTGTGTGTGTGCGTACACGTTTATATGTGTGCATGTGGGCATATAAGTGCATATGGACACGTAGCCGCGTGCATGCGTGTGTGTGTGTCAGTCTTTACTATTCTATTCTATGTGTGTGAGTGAATGGGCCACTATGTGTGTGTACGCGTTAGTCTGTATGTGTATGGATCGGATATAAATTTACCTGTAAATAGGACAACTGGGCAGTGTGTGTCGGGTATCGTATACCGAGTACCCGTTTCAAGTTCCAGTCTGCCTATTGCTGTATAATTATCTCTGAGTAGCTCCACATCAGGAGTTTCGGGAGTAAAACGACCAATTCACTACTACCACCTACCACCCCACAATCCACCCCCCATGCCATCATTTGATCTTGGGTTTTTATTAAAAAACGTCAAAATATGTTTTTGTTTTATGGGTGTATGTTTGTCTAACTATTCAAATGCAATGCACACAAACACACACACGCCTGCACACGGGTGACTTTATATAATAACACACGCAGAGGTTCAATTTCAAAATACGAACACGAAATTTGATTAGATTGATAATTTATAATTTTGATTGGCGACTGAGACTGACCACTGAACTTTCTAGAATTACCGGTGGATGATTAGAATTTTTTTGCGAAGATAACAATTGTATTGAAATTCCTGATTTCAGGATTATGTTTACGAACTAACGTAAAGTCTTCGAGTCTGCATTTTGAAGGAGACCTTTTCTTTCTCTATAATCATAATCCACATAAAGAAATACAAAAGTTTAAAAGAATATATATATCTTGTTAAGAAATGTTCGTTCAAATACAAAGCTTGCCATAAAAGAAAGCTCTGGATGTTTTCCTTTAGAATTCTTCCTCTCAGCAAACACCCAGAAAATGTTATCTTAGTCACATAAAACATTTAAGACTTCTAGATAATTATAACCGAATTGGTAATAGAATATTGTAAACGCCTCGTATTAAACTAATTAGTGTAATGCCCCCCCCCCCC
>NC_068995.1:545259-553686 GCF_001194135.2 Octopus bimaculoides | reverse complement strand
CACTCAAAGGTTACCCTCTCATTCCTGCTCACACTCGTACCTTTATTCAAAAGACTCCTCCTCTTCTCTTCTTTAATTCTCTCATCACTCTGATGGCTCGAACCAACTCCTTTTTATTTGTTTTAAAAACAAAAGGAAAGCTGTTTAATGCTTCGAATCTTATACTTTTCTTTATCGTACCTGGATTTGTTTCACTGTGTCTTTGAAGCGTTTCACTTCTATCATCCAAACTGTGCTGCCATCTGTTGACCGGTGTATCACGTTCAGCCTTATTAACATTTTCTGGTTGTGTTCTTCCTTCAGATGTCTTTCATTCGCCACATTCTGATTCAACCATATTACTTGATACTCATTCTCCGCCCACACTCCTCTATACTTCCAAAGGTTTCTTAGTTTTTCTACTCACGTTTCTAGGTCTCTACTACGTATCTATGTCTCTAGACAAATGCTTCGATGCACATTCGCCTGTGAATCTGTGTGTGTGTGTGCATCTATACCCTTTACTCTTTTACTTGTTTCAGTCATTTGACTGCGGTCATGCTGGAGCACTGCCTTAAAGCAAATTCGTCATTATATTCGTCCGGGGACGTTATGACTTATGAACGTACAACATTTAAAAAACAGAAATATATCAGCAGCAGACAAAATTCGTCGTGCAGAGGCGGTGGCATTGCCATCTCTGCTATTCTACTTTTTTTATTGTTTGTTTCCTTTTAACATTGTTCGTCTAAAAGAGATGTTTTCTCGAGACGAATACCACAGTCTAGAAGGCGTTCAGCGATGTATCTGCTTTAAGTATGATATACAGATTGCTCTCTTTCTCTCTCTCTATAATATATATATATATATATATATATATATAAGGGCATGTCTATATTTGTAAATGTTCACATTTATTACACATATTTTCTTTCCCGTCTTCACTTGAAAACAACCCCCCCCTCTACTTCACACTATAAAATTTTATATAGTCGCATATAGTTATATTTAAACATACTCGTTCATACGTATATACGTTTACATGTACTGATTCAAGTTGAAGGCCGAAATACTTGCATGAGGGGTAGGGTTTCTCTGAAGATCTGCTCTTCAGCTCCCCTTAGAGTCTCTCACTGCCTATAGCAGTAATCTGCAGCTTGTACATAAGTATACTTTTACTTCTACTGACTCAAAGCTATAGGAATACATGCTTTTCAAAACAAATTTTTATATGTTTTTACATTTGTACTTATCATCGCTCAAATGTAATTTTCTGAACCACTAGCTTTCCTCAATTATTTCCCATTACGTAATCTTCGGAATTTCACACTTCCGCTGGGCAATAATTTCTGAGCTTAAAACTTTATATTTTCCTTTGTTTCTCTCACACTAAATTAAGTGCTTATCCTCTTTAGTTTAAAAGGAATTACTTCAGTAAGTTTTTAGTTGAAGGTTACTATCATAACGACCTCCACTCTAGTTTAGTTGTTATTTACATTCGAACGAATGTAGACCAAGAAAAGCAACTTGTTTTCTTCTGAGAACAGTTTTTACAGCATCGTAAAATCCACGTCGTTTTACTTCTTAGATTAATGCATAAAACATGTATAATGGAGATAAATCTACTGTTACTGACTTGAATGCTTTAGCCGTGGAGATTGCAGACGATATGTAAACATGTTAAGATTCTCTAAGAATAAATATACTGCACTTGCTACAGCTAAGGAATTCAATTACATAACTATAGTTTTATGTCCATCAAATCTGATTTAATTAATCTAATATACGCTGCCGCTGTATTTCATATAAGTAACTGGGACTCCGTCGGTTACGACGACGAGTGTTCTAGTTAATAAGCTCAACAGAACAGCCTACTCGTGAAATTAACGTGCAAGTAGCCGAGCACTCCACAGATATGCGTACCTCAGGGAGATCCAGCAGGGAGACATACGATGTGACAAAACTGGTTTCATTTTTACCAGCAAGTGTCTTGCTCAAGGACAAAATACACTGTCTGGGATCGAACTCAGGACCGTGAGTAGAATGCCCTAACCATTAAGACACGCACCTTCAGATACATAAACACACAATACTGCATACATAAGTATATGTGTTATTCAAAAGCCAGAAACTAGTTTCCTGTGCGGGAAAAAAACCTTCTCAAGACGTATAGTGTTAAAAGATACACTACATACTTGAGAGCTCGCCTCAGAAATGACCACGAAAGCGACAGATACGTATTCAGTTTTATACTTTACAACAAACTTAAACTTCTCAACAGACGTTCATTAAAAATGCATTTGTTTCAATTTAACCTCAGGTTTCTCAAATGTATTTCTCCATTTCTAATATAAGAAGTTTGAACAGTTCTTTTCTTTTTTCTCAATCTGTTATTCATAAGAAACAAGTGCTGTCCCATACCCCACCCTACCGCCCTTAATTTTAAATGTTTGGCTGTAACTTTACTAATTACTTTGTCTTTGTGAGACATTTAAATATCACCTCGTTTATCTCCCTTCGACCGACTCTCCCCTTTTTCTTTTTACTTCCCTTTTTGCATTGTTGGAAAGGGGACACACACACACACTCACACACAGACAGACAGACCCACATACACAAACTCCCACACTCGTACACAAAGGCAGGTTCACACACACACACACACACCCAAACACGCACACTCACACACAACGACAGATACACAAACTCACGTACGGACAAACAAACTTACACACACACACGCACACAAAATTTCCACAACATTTTTCTTCCCAATACCTTGAAAGATTTGAACTACGAAAAATATCAGTGGCGAAGGCGGTGGCAGCGATGATGATGATGATGATGATGCTAGTGATGCTGATAAGAATGAGGATAGTTCTTACAGTCTGCATCTTATAAAGAATCCGTCTACAACCGATAGTTTCTTCACCCGCGACACAAATCGGTCTGTTCGGGAGTGAGTGCAAAGCCTGTGCACGCGGGTGTGTGTGTGCTTGTATGTGTATGCATGTGTGTGTGTGTGTGCGTGTGTATGTATATGTATCTGTGTGTGTTTTGTTATCGAACAGATCTCCAATCTCTCCGGTGCTGGCCATGGCCATCCACTCCTATTTCTATACTCAGTGGACTCAGAACATTCTTTAACCTATCCTTCAGTTTTTATGGCGATGAGATGTAAATGGTTGGAGATTTTGGCTGCTATTTCAAGGAGATCAAGCAACTACATAGACGCTCTTCGTTGACTTGCTTGTATGTATGTATGTATGTATGTGTGTGTGTGTGTGTGTGTGTACGGAATGGTAAAGGTGTGCGCGTATAATTTCTATTTATCTTTATTTCTCTCTTTCTGCACACACACACACACACTCACGTGAACGCACACATACACACGCACTCACACGTATTTGTGTATTCGTTATTCGTATGTGTGTGTCGGTGTGTGTGTATTTGTAGAATTGTATAGGTGCATATCATGTACGAATGTGTAACTTTGTGGATGGTTTGTAGGTGTGTATATAGATGTGTGTGTGCGTGTGTATTAGCAAGACTGTGTACATGCACGTATGTGTGAATGTGTATGGAAGTTTGTGGTTAATATGTGCGTATGTGTTCAACGTGTGTGTGTGTAATATGCATGCGTATGCGTGTCTTTGTAAAGTCGATGTAAGTGTTGTGTGTAACACGTGTGTATATGTGCGTATTATAACAGGTTTGTGTGTGTTTGTGTGTGTATGATGCTTGTATACGTGTGAGTGTAACTGTGTCTGTAATGTTTGCATGTGTGTATGCATAACGTCGGCGTATGTGTGTTTGTGACTGACGGGTGTGGCTACAGCTCTAGTAGTAATAGTAGTGGTGGTGGTGGTAGTGGTGGTGGTGGTGGTGGTAGTAATAGTAGTGGTGGTGGTGGTAGTAGTAGTAGTGGTGGTGGTAGTAGTAGTGGTCGTCGTCGTAGTGGTGGTGGTAGTGGTAGTAGTAGTAAAAGTAGTGGTGGTAGTTGTTGTAGTAGTGGTTGTTGTAGTAGTAGTAGTAGTAGTGAAAGTAGGTGGTGGTGGTCGTCGTCGTAGTAGTGGTGGTGGTGGTGGTAATAGTGTTAAATGTAGTAATAGTAGTAGTTGTTAGGTAAGTTAAACCAAGTCGTTTACTGTTGCATAGCAACATATATGGATGCATGTATAAGGTGAGAAGCAAACGGATCTCTCTCTCCCTTTCTCTCTCTCTCTTTCTCTCTCTCTCTGTCTCTCCCTTTCTCTTTCTCTCTCTCTCTCTCTCATGTAGGTGTATAATCTAGCTGTTGTGGGTGTTGTTAGTGGTGGTGGAGGATGGTGGAAACTGTGGTGGTGGTAGCGTGCTGATGGGGTGGGATGGTGAAGGCAGGATGGTGGTGGAGGTAGTGGTGGTGGTAGTGACGATGGTGGTGGTGTGGTTGTGGTGGTGGTGGTGGTAATCCTAGTGGTTGTGGGCCTGGTGGCAGTAATGGTTTTGGTTGTAGTAGTGATGGGTGATGATGGAGGTAGGGGTGATAGTAATTATAATGTTGGTGGTGGTGCTGCTGCTGATTGTCGTAATTGTAGTAATGGTGGTAGTAGAGGAGGTGGTGATGTCGGTGGTAGTAGCGGCGTGGTGGCGGTGTTGATGGTGGCACTATTGCTATTGCTGATTAACCTCCAGGTCATCCGGCCAAAGCAAACTGACCAAACAGGTTCCACCCATGACATTCACTTATTAGGCAAGATTACCCAATGAGTATATTTTCCCCGTTTATAAATCTGTGTGGTGCAGTTTGGTGGAGGTTTGACTGCTGTTTTTAGCAGCTAATCGTTGTTGTTTAACCCCAGGTGAGTACAAAATGAGCAGAACTATGACCAAAGACGTTCCAGAAAGATCCTCGACGAGACTTCCACCGTCTGATCGTTGGTGTTTAAAAATGTTTATGCTATGGATCTACAACGGCCCTTCTGGGGTAATATCAACCCCTGTAAATTGGTAGTGAACAGACGATATTCGAACCACAGAACCAGAGCACCACATATACCACGAAATATCCCAGAACATTACCACAACATTTCAAAACACAGTGGCGCATCGTGGGTTTTGGCCACCCTCTGCGCTGACCAAACTGGCCGTCCTCTTTAAGCGTAATACACCTTCAGTTAGAGCGAACATATATAAACGACAAACCAATACGACCCGTATACACACCGCATCCCTCACACAATGCCATCGCTAGAACACTAACACCACACTTCTCAGAATACTACAGAAAAATAAGATGAGTGGGTAATGGCTGGCATGCCTTTCATCATAGATTTGTATCTTTGATTCTTTGGTTAGCACTAACCTTAGACTAAACAACAAAACTCTTTGAATTGCGTAAATTCTCCTTTCTCGGTGAAGAAGGAAAAGAGACGGGGCAGGGCGTAGTGGGGACCCATTCTGTTAAATAGTTTTTAATATTGAAAACCAGGAGCAGAACCGGCAAAGAACAATCAGAGAAGTCTGTGGGCTGTGAAGAACTGCAGCAATTCAACCAGGCGCGTTTATAATTCTTTTCTCGTGTTTACTTTCTTCTTTCTGACAATTTCGAGGTAGTTTGCTGGACGGATGTCTCTTTATTTCTTTTTGTGTGTGTGTGTGCGTGGGGATGTGTGCTTTCAAACGTGACACACGTCACAGTAGAACTGGTTTGTTGATCGGACTTGCTTTTCTACGTCTGACGGTTCCAAACTCACAAATCAACCATGACGGTTTTGGTGAGTTGTCTCTTCTAATTCGGATGGTTTCATTCGTTCCCGAATCATTGATGGTTTTCTGATCGCATCAGTTTTTCAGGATACGGTGGAGACATTCACGAAAAGGAGTGAAAGTATGGGGGGGGGGGGTCAATACTTACAGACTGTCATGATAAGTATCGGCACGAGTGTTTGAGTATCCAAGATGGGTACAACTGGGAAAATAAGCCCCACTGCACAGTCTCTCCGGGAGTAGACAAACTGCTGATTTCAGCATATTTCCACTGTTTCACTGCATCACGTTAAATGCTCTTTTGTATATCAGAATGTGCAACTCCTGATGGAGAGAGGAGGGAGTACAACATGTCCTGACCCTCAAACTACTCCCACCCCATGTGATACGTCTGCAGTGTCTACAAGAAAAGAGAAACAGATTGGACGATGCCGACAGTGCAACATGCCTTGGATCTCCCACCGCTTCATCTCTACTCTGGTGTGCGTATGTGCAGTGCGCTCCTTAAAGAGACAGGCTATTGTAACAGTAGGTTTGTTGTGGCATTGTAGTGCTTTGATGTTGATAATATTCTGGAAGGTTGAAGTAATGTTTCGGCGATGCGCGTTTGTTTCCTGCGGGTTTTCGAGCAATGGTCTGCGGCTGATGCGGTGACTGTGCTTTGCAGCGAACCTTGCGCCTGTGACTGCCTTCTGAAGCGCTGCGCCGTTGCAATCGTTCTCGATGTAACAGTGTCTTAGAGGCGTTATGGTGTTGAGCGTTGCAGAAGTGTTCCGAAGGTGTTCTACTTGTATTCTTGGGTGTAGCAATAATGTTTTGAGGAGGTGTAGTTGTGCTCTGGAGGTGTTATCATTACGTTCTGGGACATTGCAATGCTCTGCGCTGCTATCATAATGTTCTGGGGGTGGGAAAGGGGTGTTGCTCTGAGGCAGAAGTGTTCTGGGATATTATATTATATGCTGCTCTGTGGGTGTTACCGATGCTGTTGTTGTTTGTGTTGTTGTTGTTGTTGTTGTTCCTGTTGTTATTGTTGCTTAACTTGCAGCTGCTGCCACCAAACTCTCTGGCAAGATCAGAACATTTCTCAGCAGATAGCCTCTGGTGAGGTTTCGTGTCACAAAGACCTTACCATCACATCTGTGTTTATGGGCACGAGAGAGCGCGCTCGAGTGTGTGCGGATTCATATATATGTGTGTGTGTGTGTGTGTGTGTGTGTGTGTGTGCGTCGGTGAGTGAGTGTGAATGCGTGTATGACTGTATATTGCAAGGTAGCAAATGAACACTGGAGCACTTTCACACAAATCTGTGTTCAGATTCACAGTGTGTGTGTGTGTGTGTGTGTGTGTGTGTGTGTGTGTGTGTGTGTGTGTGTGTGTGTGTGTGTGTGTGTGTGTGTGTGTGTGTGTGTGTGTGTGTGTGTGTGTGTGTGTGTGTGTCTATGAATGTGTGTGTGTACACACATATATATATACATCTGTATCTATCTATCTATCTATCTATCTATCTTTCTATATCTGAAGATGCAGGATAACGTACGTTAAGTGCTAAGGGTAGGCAGTAGGCAATTACAGAGTCAAGTGTCAAAAATAGTCTTATCACCGAGCGAAGTTTATTGACGTTAACTTACAAACAGATATATGCTTGTATATGTGTGTGTGTGTGCATAAGTGTGCGTGTGGGGTTGGTGAATGTACATACGTATATACATGCATACACACATATATATATACAGGGTGGGGCATAAATACTGTTAGAAAAGTTCAAAACTATTTTTCATAATAATATTCAAAGAATTCTAATGATTTATTTGAGTTAAATGATAGTTTATTATGTTTTCTTGTATTTCAGAAATTAAATATTAAAATTTTGTTGCAATGTCTGTTGAATGGAAGAGAAAATTCATCATAGAGCAACATGAGAAGGGCATGTGTCCACCTGAAATATTCAAGTTAGGGAAAAACCTCAAAATTAACAGAATGTTGATAAAAAGGACGATTGATCGTTACCAGGAAACTTCTTCGATCAAAGATAGACAAAGATCAGGCCATCCCCGCACCTCCAGAACACCTAAACTCATCAAAAATGTTAGGGAAAAAATCAGACGAAATCCAAGAAGATCCATGAGGAGAATGGCAAAAGAAGAACAAACATCGCCAAGGATTACGCGGAGGATATGCAAAAGTGACCTAAAGTTGTCACCCTATAAACTCCAAAAGAGACAGCTTCTCTCCACGCCCACAATTGAAAAGAGACTCTTGTTGAACAGTATTAAAGATGGCACGCTCCGTAACATCATCTTTAGTGATGAAAAGTTATTCTCAGTTCAATAGTCTCACAATCATCAAAATGACTGAATCCTTGCTGAAAGTATTGAGGCAATACCTGGTAATGCAGGAAAGGTTTTCAGAACCCAAAAACCAGCATCAGTGATGGTCTGGACAGCCATTTCTGAAAGAAGGAAAACTCCACTTGTTTTTGTCCCTCAAAGAATCAAGATAAACAAAGAACGGTACATCGAGGGCATTCTGGAAGGCACGTTGGTACCATGGTGCAATTCGGTGTACGGTGATGAAGTTTGGACTTTCCAACAAGCCGGGGCGACGAGCCACACGTCTCGATTAACACAACACTGGTGTAGAGACAACTGTCCGTCCTACATCAGCAAAGAAGAATGGCCTCCCTCATCACCTGATCTTAAC